>NC_056726.1:246493091-246570591 GCF_019279795.1 Protopterus annectens
TACTACAGCTATGGGTTTAGGTTTAGAGGGCAGAAGAGAAAATGTGTAGATGGGTAGAAAGCTAGCTGGACAGGAAAACGTGGGATAGCAGTTGGAGGGGATACAATCAAAAGGATTCAGAGATGAACTTGAATTACTTACATACACCTTTCCTTGGTTACAATCTCTGTTTCTGCTCTTTGACACTGACTAACATTGGTCTGTCAGAATCTACTCAAAGAAGATTCACAAATAGAATAATAACTGTTACACATCTGGCTGTGCACAAAGACCAAAGAGACAAACTATACAGTATGTACAAAGACCAAAGAGACTGAAACTATAAAGCATATTTTATAGACAGGTTAAAGGCAAGCTAAGCATTGCTTATAAGGCATTAAATAATACATCTTTGAAACAGCATCTTGGGTGGATATCGAAGGATCAGTACAATAATAAAAAGACTACTTTATCTTATAATCTATACTTAATTTGTGGAACAAATTACCAAGCAGAGTCATAAATGTTATTTCACTTCCCACTGTTAGGTATGAGATGGATGCATTCCTTGTAGATAGGAGTTTTATGTTTGCAATAAGAGAATGCAGTACAAGTACCTGTGAACCTAAGAGAAATGGAGATATACAGTGGAATGCTATAGGAGATGATCTTTGTGAATGTGTTGTTCTGTATAATTATCAATGACATCATATGAGACCCCCCCCCCCAAAATAAAAGGACCAGTGTCTTTGTTAGTAATAAAAAAACTAGGTGGACAATGTGAAATAGAGGGGATAGTAATAAAAGACAAATGCATACCTCTTGATTTTTCCCTGGCTTTGCAGAACATCTCTGCCTTTCTCTCATGTTTTTACCTTGTCCCTTGTAATTTTTTTGATTTTTCTGCAAATCACTGAGGATTACAGTAATTTAATAATGTCAGATATTATAGCTTCATGTTTCTTATTGTTCAGAAAATGTATACTGATGAAAATCAATGTTGCTCTATTACCATTTTAAGTTAATTAGAATAGAATTTTAACACTGTCCATGATTCCGGAGATTTGCTCCAATTATTTTTGGCTTTGTTCAGAATTTTTGATGAAAGAAATTGAGAGACATGGATATATTTAAAAACTATCAACCTGGGCTGCCATATGATAACTGAAATTCATTTCTGAGAAATGCAAAGTGCTTTACCTGGGAAGCAGAAAGCCTAACATGGTATGACATGTGGGTTACAAGTTAAAGCCAATTGCTGGACTTACAATTCTAAGACATAGATTTAAGCTACAGAGAAGTAATTATCCTGTTCTAGATCAGTGCTGAATACTCCACTGGGCTACTTTGTCCAGTTTTGGAGACCGTATCAGGACAAATAAACAAGAGTGCTAAAAATGGTATGGGGAAGGAAAGTATGACAAAGAAGGACAGGAAGTTATTGGCAGATACAGACGCTGAAGCAGTTTTCACTGGAGAAATTAAGGGAAGTGGGGCGCAGGATTTTGGTCCACTGTGTTATCAATGAGAATTTTGAAGGAAATGAATGAATATGAAAGATGGGGAGAGGTTGTGTCATAAGTACCAAAATGAACAGTTACATTTTGGTGTGGACATGAAAAGCTGAGAATGTTTTGTTTAGCTGAGAGGGTGTAGGGCAAACAGAATGGGCTGTCAGACTAGGCAGTACAGAGTAAAACAAGTAATTCTTTTAAAAGGGTGTGGAATAACTTGAAAATGGGGAGGGGTAGAAAAATTGGCGAGGTCAGATGCTGGGTACCAGCTCCAGCACCCAGTAGGACTAAGTTGTCTGTTCTGCTAGCTTTAATATGTACATTCGTAGAATGTTTTATTTATGTTAATATGGCATCAATAAAGTTTGAGTACACAGTAAAGTATACAAAATAAGAAATAGGCCTAAAAAAAGCTGATATGGAGAAACTTTTTCCTTCTGAGAGATGCATGAGAACATTGATGTCTTCAGAAAGTGAATGTTTTGGAAGCACCTGCTTTCTTGGACACAGTCCCTTACAGCTTCCTTCTCATAAATTGAAAAGAAATAACACTGTATAATTATATGTACAACTACATCTAAGACTGTACAAAGTACAATATTAAAAGTCACTACAGAAAAATAAATATTAGATTAGTAGCATTTGATGATTAAATCAATAAAATAATAAGGCTTTCAATCTAAAGTTCAAGTTGTAGAATGCCTCATGGAGCTTCCCATAAGTATTGAGTTCAAGTTGTAGAATACCTCATGAAGTTTCCAATAGAACCTAATAGAAGATTAATTATTCTGATCTTCAGCTAGAGTTAAGTTTGGTGTCATTAATGGCTTATGGAAAGAAGTACTGATATATTGGATTGGGTTCCAGGGGCATTGTTGATAGCTGGAGGATATGTTGGGGTCTCCAAAACAGGATTCATTGTCACAGTCACAGTCTGAGGACTGTGCCTTTCAAATGGGCCTTCTGCCATCTTGTGGAGTCTCTGAAACACAATCCTTCTGTCTCATTTTCCCTGTAATAGAACATCTTTAATTCATATGTCTCCATTTTTCTTTCTTGGAACAACATGGCTCTACAACCTAGATTCTTCATCTTCTCACTAATTCTACTCTTTACCTTAGCCTACCTCTTCAACCTTACACATCCTAGCTATTCGTATCACTCCCAATCCTACCACATAACCAACCATGTTAGCTCCTCACTACCTCACTCTAACATCTCAATTTCCCCACATTTGTGCCCTTTAAACAACCTTCAACTTTTTTCATTTAAAGTTATAACCACTCAGAAACTCCCTCCATTCCCAATGGTATCTAAATCTTTCAAAAGCATAATACATCCAAACCTATTCTCTAAGCTGGCTTGCTTCTTCTCCAAACTAACCCTAACTCCCATTAGCAATTTATTATCAGGAGATATCCATCCTAACCCTGGCCCCCCCACTTCAACAATCAAGGTCAAGTCCTTAATACTTACTGCCTTAAATTCTCAAAGTTTAGTTAACAAAATCCCAAACCTCCATGCTTGGCTAACACATCATAAACCAGACATCTTATCCATCTCAGAAACATGGTTGAAACCTCATATAAAAGATTCAGAAATACTTCCACCTAACTATTCAATCATCAGAAAAGACCGGTCTCATAAAAAAGGTGGAGGAGTAGCTCTCCTCTACTCTACCTCCCTGTCAGTTACCCCTACAACAAACCCACACCTCAATTTAACAACGCAGAAATACTTATATCACTACTCCAAGTTAACAAACATAAACACATATGCATAGTCTCACTCTATATCCCCCCAGGAGATAATATATCCACTCAAGACATACTCTCATGGCTTGCCAACAACATCAGCAATGAAACCATAATCTTAGGTGATATGAATATTAACTGGATCTCCATACAGTCACCCACAAACCTACTTAACATTAACTTACATAACTTCTCACAACTAATCAACTCTATCACACACCCATCAAAAAATCTCTCCTCCAGCAGTATCCTAGACTGGATCCTAGTATCTCATCCCCACTATTTCTCGAACAGTGGAACCCTTCCCGATCCCCTTGGTGACCATATACCTATCTTCACTCATTGACTCCTCTTAACCCAACATCATTCCCGTAACTACATTACAACACGTTACCAAAAAGACTTCAATCCTTCTAACTTCACTAACTCCCTAAAATCTATAAACTGGAATTGTCTAAAAACACTTCCTTTAGATGATGCTGTCACCCACTTCAACACCACATTCCTAAAACTGCTAAATGTCCATGCTCCTCTAAGAACTAAAAGAATAAAAACTAAAACTTCTCCTTGGCTCACCAAAAATACACTAGCTACTATGGAAAAGAGACAAACTCTGGGCTAAATATCAGAAAAATAAAACCCCCTCATCCACAATGACTATCGAACTCTTAGAAACAAGGTAAAAAAACTTATCATCTCTGATAGACAAAATTACTTCTTCACACTTCAAAACAACAACAAATCAGATCCTCAGAAATTCTGGAAAGGCATCTCCACTCTACTTCACCCCAGTAAAATAGTCACCCCAACCCCTGACCCTAATGCCACTGATACAGACTTAGCCACTCAATTCAATACATTTTTCATCGAATCTATTTCTAAATTAACCTCCTCTTTCTCCTACAACACACACTCCAACTCACCTCCATCTTACCCCAACCACACTCAACACAACACTACTACCAATGACACTCTCATATCTACTAACTCTCTTCCACACTCCTCCTCCTACTCTCACTCCATCTACACCTTCCCTCTTCCTACAATATACACCTGCTCTCCTACTCTCCCTCCACTTTATCTTCATCCACCAACACCCCTCTCCAGTCCCTCCATTCTCACTAAAACCTATACCCACATCTACCATACTAAAACTCCTTAAGAAACTAAAACCAGGCACCAATGCTCCGATGACATACCTTCTAACTTTCTAAGCTTAGCAGCCAAGGAATTGCCTACCCTATTAGCATATTAATCAACCGCTCAATTCAAGAAGATATGGTTCCCCAAATCTGGAAAAAGGCCTTCATCATACCTTTGCATAAAGGCGGTAGTAACAACCTTGTTTCCAACTTCCGCCCCATTGCTATCCTATCTCCCATCTCTAAACTCTTGGAATAATGCATCCACCTTCAACTCCTACCACATCTCCTAGATAACAACCTACTTTCTCCCACACAACACGGATTTAGACCAAATCACAGCACTATGACAGCCCTCCTCTCCTTTCTAGAAACTGTAAATAGTGCCCGAGACTCTGGACAAATTGTCTCTACCCTTCTACTTGACCTCTCTAAAGCCTTTGATACTATATCACATAGACTGCTTCTAACCAAACTCTCCAAACTCAACCTCTCCCCCTCTACTTTGAACTGGTTCTCTAGCTACCTATCTAATAGACATCAAGCAGTGAAATGGAAAAAGGCTACCTCTTCATTCCTTAACACCCCAACAGGCGTCCCCAAGGTTCCATACTAGGTCCCTCCTTTTAACATATTTATAAATGATTTCCACAAAGCCATCCCTCTCTCCAATATCATCCAATATGCAGATGATTCAACCATTATCTGCAAGGCCTCCACCATCCCCACTCTCATAAAACTAACTCAAGATGCTTTCTCTACCACTGAACTATGGATGAAAGCAAATCATTTAGCACTCAACCCCACTAAAACTAAATTAATGATATTCACCCTTCTAAACACAACTCTCTCAATACAAACTCATTCTCAATTACTAGTGAAAATTACACTCCCCTGGAACTAGTGACAGAGACCAAACTACTTGGAGTCCAAATTGACAACCAACTAAAATTCAACTCTCATATACAACTCAATATTAAAAACACATCAAAAGCTAGGGATGCTCTATAGACAAAAAAACTACCTAACAACCACCACAAAAATCACTCTCTCTACTTCCTTTCTTATTCCCTCCCTTCTATATGGAGCTCCACTACTAACTAATCTACAAATCTCCCTGAAAAAACAACTCACATCATGCTACAATAAAATAGCCAAGTTTGCTACCAACCAAAAGACTTACTCCCACCATTGCTCCTCTCTTCAACAACTAAAATGGCTAGAACTACCCCATCAGCTCTCCTATACACAACTATCCCTTGCTCATAAACTTATTTTCAACCCCTCCCTCTGTCCCTCACTCTCTTCTGTGCTTAAAATGCACAAACCCGGTAGAATATTAAGGTTCAGCAACCAAACTCTGCTTGAAGTGTACAAACCAACCCGTCCACCTGCCAAATACCTTCTCTCACATGGGTTAGCTCGTCTCTGAAACTCTCTACCTTCATCTATCCGTACTACCTCTAACCATCTTATGTTCAAAAAATCTCTTCATTCACTTCTACTTTCCCAGTGGGAATGCTCTTGCTCCCACCCTACTTAAATACCCATCTCCTGGACTCCTGCTGACGTTCTTGACTTCTCTCTCTCATTATCCATAATTTCCCATTTCACTGTTCATCACTAATGAATACATAAGAATACTCTGCACTCTCATATGTTGAACTCTCTTTATTAAATAACTCTAGTAGAATTTAGAATTTATGTATAATTTGAGATAATCTGTCATCAGTTTTTCTTTTTTACTTTTAAAACTTAAATTTATTGTAACTGTTTTGCTTAGCATTTGATTTTTGCCTACTGTGACTTTAACAATGTTTAAATATGCCTAATACCTACTGTAACCTACATTTTCTGGAGCTTTTCTCCCCAGGACTCCATTGAAAACGGGTTCTTTTTGGCCCAATGGACTATCCTGGTAAACCAACTGCAAATAAAATAAAAAATAAAAATAAATAAATGGAACATTTTTATGGGTTATGAGTGTTTACTAGGCTGGCGACTCCAAGGGGACCTTTTTATGCCTAACCATTCTTTCAAAATTTATCTGACAAGTTTTGATACCCTGGGATTATATTAAGGGCTATATGTAGGCTTGGATGTGGGTAGTCAAGCATATATATAGGCTGCCTGCATCTAATAGAGACACAGGTACTAGACCCAAGATAAATTATCAATACCACATCCACTGGTCCAGGTTACTTGTGAATTGGGGTAAGGGAAAAATTCTACTTCACATGGATGGGGATATCCAAAAAATACACTCAGAGGCAGTCACTGGAAACAAACTCCAACTTTTAATGGTGCTTCTGGTTCCTCAGCAAACGGCCTTCAAGGAATACCATAACCCAACAGCCATTCCCATTTTATGTCAAACTGCTCCAATTAAACAAACATCTCATCACCCAATAATCTACTACAAGAACCTGCTTAAACAAACATACCCTTAAAAAGGGGTAAAATATTTTTCCATATACAATAAGTTACAAAACATCACATACAGTAGATATAAAAAGTTTGCACACCCCTGTTAAAATGCCAGGTTTTTGTGAGATAAAAAAATGAGACCACAATAAATCATTTGAAAACTTTTCCCACCTTTAATATGACTTATAACCTGTGCAAATCAATTCAAAAACAAACAAATCTGTTAGAGGAAAAAAGATAAAAAATAAAAAAAGTACAATAAGCTGGTTGCATATGTGTATACACCCTAAACTAATACTTTATTGTGTGTGCACACCCTTAAACTAATATTTTGTTGAAGCACCTTTTGATTTAATTACAGCATTCAGTCTTCTTGAGTAGGAGTCTATCAGCATAGAACATCTTGACTTGGCAATATTTGCCCACTCTTCCTTGCAAAAGTGCTCCAAAGCTGTCAGATTGCGAGGGCATCTCTTGTGCACAACCCTCTTTAGGTCGCCCCACAGATTTTCTATTGGATTTAGGTCTGGGCTCTGGCTGGACCATTCCAAAACTTAAATTTTCTTCATTCCACCTTAAATGTTGATAAAGGAGGCTCCAAGACTGTGAGTAATGCTGTGATGTCATCTATGGCAGTTTTGCAGGCTTTAGGGTCTATAAATACTGTTTCCTCATTAAACATGAATGTGAACGAAGAAAATCAATGTTTTTCCATGGTGTTGGGAACTGTAAATACCATTCAATGACAGTTAAGGAAGCAAATGCGCTGGAAGCGAGACCCAAGGTGCCAAATGCTTCTTTTCATGTTTTACCTGTTCCAGTAAAGAAAAAGCCAGTGCACAGAAGGGACAGCTGCAATTTCTGAATGTGAAGCATCACAAGACCTCACTATGACTGGAAATGATGACTGTTTTGTTTTTAACATTTCTGATTATTGTTTATCTGATGACAAGCTTCACGTTTTGAACATGGGGTTAACATTTGTACTCTGTATAGGTTGTGATTTCAGTGAACTTATCGTTGATTTGAGGTTGTTTGTAGAAGCTTCGAGCTGAGGAAGTTATTTGGTAGTAATGATTTGTTCAATAACAACACTCTTAGGCAATCCAGTATATTTAATACCCCACAGTCCGGCTATAGAGTTTTTTTTGAAGGCATGAGAGAATGATATAACACAATTTTTGAGTCATCATAAACAGAATGCCTTCCAGAATTTAACAGTGAGTCAATGACACTATATATTCTTCCCGTGAAGAACCTTTGTGGACACTCTGGTTGTTGCATATGCTTGGTCAGGCACATATTGAAGATGTTTTGTACTCTATGAGTGATCAGTGGTGTGATGAGGACTGAGTACAGTGGAGCAATGACATCCTTGGACCAAGATAATATACCCTTGCTTATAATTTGCACACCATAGAATAATTTCCTTACTACCATAGACATGCAATTATTTTGGTGGATTATATTATTTTGTTTGGGCTGTTTTATACATTAATTTCACCTAAACAGAACATATTCTAGAATTTGAATAAGATATGATCATGGTATCTTAGCTGCTTGTAATGTAACTGCTTCATGATATCTCCTGTTTTTGTGTGTTGGGTCTTGTATCCTCACAATATCTCCTGGATGAAAGATTGTTTGATCTAGTGTAGTCTTAATATAGTTACCATTGTGGATGAGCTAAATGTGTTTCCATCTTTTCCTTGAGGCATATCATCTGTTGTGGCTATAACAACATTGATGGGGGAGTTCTACTCATCATCTATGACCCATCAACATTTGAGCAGGTGATAACCCATTGGCTATGGAGGACTATTCCATAACTTTAACAGTGCAAGTAGACAGTCCTCTTTAAAACAGGATACATTATTTTCATTAAATTATTTACTGTATGAATGGTTCTCTCAATGTGACCACTACCCTTGGGGTATTTTGGGCTCTGGTAATGTGACAGAATTCAAGAGGAATGGCAAAGCTTTTTGGAGGCATTATGTCCCAGGATCCAAATTTGGAATTACCTATTCATATGGTCCCAGAAGATTTAATTCTCATCAACCAGCAGTTAACTGTGGCTGTGGTAGCAGTTAGCAGTCTATTAGAAAGCTACAAATATACTAATGATTGTGGATACAGTTCAAAAACTAAGGATTTCAACATTCAGCACAGTTTGGCAGACCAGTAGAATGGAAATAATGGAATTAATCACCGTAATGGCACACAGTGGATTACACACAACAGGGCAGCTTTGGCAGATACGAGCACAGACATTTCTGGCTTAGTACAGAATGTTGAGAACCCATTTGTACATAACTGTTCTTTACCAAATAATAATATTACCGGCATTGGTAGCACAAGTCAAAATGGAGCAGTTAATAACAATTTCAATAATTGTAAAGATAACATCTTGTTAGAAAGAAATGTCCCAAAATTAAAAAAAAAACTCCAGTATGAAGATCACTATTTAAGTGAATGTATTAAACTGCAACAAGTATCACTAGGCTTAAGAATTAGTTCCCTAATGTATTTGCACCCACTAATAAATAATATGGAGACCTGGTTAAGCTTTTCAATGACAATGCAGTCAGTATGATGAAAATCCTTGTTGAGGACGATCAAAGAAAAATCAAACTGCTTGAAGGAGACATACACACCACAAATATTTCAATCAAAATTAATCCATGTTTTCAGCAGTTTAATTATTCTTGTTATGGTATCAGTCCTAAAGTTAGTGGACTGGTATTTACAGCCATTGATATGAAATGTGAAAAGCTACTACGTAATGCAGATACATATCATAAAGGCAAAGCCTATCTAATTAAAATGTTTAAGTATGATTTATCAACACCTTCTGAAGTAATTCCTATTAATGGAAATCAAAATTCTGTTTCCAATGTTCACAACAGCAATGATCAATCACCCAATCTATCACCATCCCCTTTTGTGTATCAAACACCAACATCCAAAAGTACTCAGAAATGGAAAAACAAGGGGAGGGGAGGAGGACAGGGAAAAGGAAGGGAGAAGTGAATAAATTATCAAAATATATTATAAATTTAAGCAAATTTGATTTAAAGGCAGAATGTATTTCTGTTATCAAAAGATTTTTTTCTTTCATACCTACGCAAACAGCTAATACAACAAGAGTGATTGTAGACTTAAAGCTGTATATATATATATATATATATATATATATATATATATATATATATATATATACACACACACACACACACACACACACACACACACACACACACACACACACACACACAGAAATTGAATTTAAAATACTTATTTAAGGATATACCCCACTTTTGAAAAAAAAAAAACAAAGACCTTTTAAGAGTCCTTTTAATCCCAAATTACATATTACTTTATAGGTATTTTACACCACCTGTGAGACTGAAATTAGGAAAAACATTAGGGTTAAGCCTAAGTTACATAACTTGGATTTCAAGGAGGGAGAGGCTCTTAAAGAATTAAGTAACAACACCAATATAAGAATAATGAAAGCTGATAAGGGGAGTACTATTGTGATTATGAACAGTAAAGACTACAACAAAGCTATGTTAAATTTGCTGTCAGACAGTGACAGTAGTTGTTATGAAATTCTTAATGAAAAAACATTGTTGGACATTTTGTAAAAATCAATCAAACACTGTTGGAATTGGCATGCCAAGACGACATTAGCACATCTTTTAAAGTAGAACATCCAAACATTGCAAGATTTTTTGGCATACCTAAGATTCATAAAAATTGAAATCCTCCACCATTCAGACCAATAGTGGCAGCAGATTTCTATAAGATGGAACCACTATCATTTTTTTTAGATCACATGGTAAATTGCATAGTACGGGAATCTGATTATTATTTAAAGGACCCATGGCACCTTTTGGAACTACTAGGTAGTTTAACTACTAATATAAGTGACTGCATTCTGTGTTCTGTTGATGGGATTTCATTATATACCTGCATTCCACACGACATTGGTATTGAAAATATAAGAGAATATCTAAATAGATTTAGTACGTTTGAAAAAAGGTTTGTCAACACACTGTGCACATTATTAGAACTTGTATTAGAAAATAATTTTTTTCAATTTGGAGATGAGTATTGCAAACAATAACAATAACAAGGATGTCCCCAGTGTATGCTAACCTAGTTATGGCCACTTGAGAACAGAACATTCTTAAAAATACTCCATCATTTGATAAAGTAGTTTTTACAGGCATCTTATCGATGACCTATTTTTCATTTGGATTGGAACAAGATAGGAGTTTCTAAGTTTTTTTGAAAGCCTAAATCTGTCATCCCATTTTTTAAAATTCACTTTGAGTGGCTTGGGGCAAACATCAATTATTTAGATATCAGTTTAGAGATTGATGGCTGAGATGGACAATTAAATAGTAAAATATATAGAAAAGACACATTTGTCACTCACTATTTACATAAATTAAGTCAGCATCCACAACATATAAAAAGGAAAGTCCTTAAGGAACAAATAATAAGGTTAAGTAGATTGACTAGTGAGGAACACACCTTTTTAGAAGAATTACAGCATCTTATTAATTTGTTTGTTTACAGAGGTTATATTAATAAATTCATTGCAGAAATTGGCCAAGAGGTCAAAATACTCAGACTCACTAAAGCTAAGCCCATATTAAAAATGAATATTACTCCTGGTACTTCAAGATACAACATAAAACAAATTGAAGGAATTATAGACACGGTATAAGAATGCATTTCCTTTACCTATTACTAGTGACAGCAGTACACTGAGGAAAATTATGGAGGCCAACTGGAAAATAATTTTAGGTAACCACAAGATGGCAGAAGTGTTAGGGCAAAGACTTTTATTTACTTACAAAAGATCGGCTAACATTAAGACAATACTGGATCATTTCAAAAATAGATAATCATCAAATAATAATAGCAACTCCCATGAGGCAAATAATAATAGCAACTCCCATGAGGGGAATCCAGTTTGCCGCATACAAATGTGGACATTGTAAATATTATCATTTTATTAGTAACACTTGTAGCTTTTTCATAAAGGAAGTAGACAAGTCGATCACCACTAGGGACAGATGTAATTGTAACTCATGTGGGGTACTATACATATCATGCTGTTCCACATGTCCCAGTTATTAGTTTGGGAAAACTGTTAGAAGGTTGGCAAGGTGAATATATGAACACACGCTAGCTATTAGAAAAAAGGATAAAAAAATGCTTTAGCTAAGCATTCATTGGTATGTCAGGACTTCAGAAAATTCGAGTTTTTTTTTTTTGTCCTTAATAGTGTCAATAAATTTTAACACCATTTTAGAATATAAAGAAGCTGAGTAACAGATTTGGCTTAGAGCAGACCAAAAAAACAGGTCTTAAGGAATATATAAATGTAAATGTTTTTACTGGCAGAGGAGTAAAGTCATAACTTTACAGTTTTATGATTTGTTATATCTTTTTTATTCACTTTAATGTACATTTCTTGTTTCAGCAATCTTCAAATTATTTTAGAAACAAGAGTCAGCAAAATATAATTATTTGCATTTTATAACATTTAGATTTTTAATTGCATTTTGACTCACCTTTGTTTATAATTTCAATAATTAAGAGAAGTTGTGTTTTTCATTGGGTGACAGGATCATGAGATTTCACTCATTCATAAATATTTCTTGTAGCATGATTTGCTGAAGCTCGTCACATGATTTTTCAGTGTAACTTTTTAAACTAATTCACTGCATTGGTTTTATTTGTGTTCTGAAGAAGTTCTAATTATTTGTTAAATGCTGAAAGCGCTCAGCACACTATGTTTATTTAATGTGACAGAATTCCCATTTTAAGGCAAGTCTCTAGAATACTCAATTTCTAAACTGTGGACCATTGTTAGAAATAACGGTAGTGTATCCTATGTCTGGTTAAAAAAATGGAAGGTCTTGGCAGTAATCTTTATTAGTTTAGATACTTCAAGGCATTTTAAATAGCGGTTAGTGCATGTTAAGTACTGTACTTTTTTATATAGAGCTCCTGTAACCTTTGTCTAGGGATAGTATAGTATTTCATGCAGAATCATTTTTTCTCAAAGCACAGTCTTTTGCAGTACGTCACATATTGTACAGGTCCACATGGAGAGATGATAAATCAGCAAGCAAAGAAGAATAGTATAGCTGGAATTGAATTCATCCTCAAGTCTTTTTGAGGACCTTCATGAGGTGGACCCCGATTTTTGCAAAATCTCACCAAGATGACACTGATATATAGTCTGTATTTATATAGCATATATCATGGAAAGAAGTAGGTTAAAAAATAAAAAAAGAAAGCTGGGTGCACAAGATCCAGGATAAAAAGTGCTCAATCCTGGTAGGTGCACTGGTGCCAGGAATGGAAAAAAAATGACAGTATAGAATCCTCAAGACATGAAACCATTCCTACAATGGGGCCAGGGTAGGCCCAGGGAGAGGATGAATGGGCCCCTGCTGTAGAAGGAAGTAGTTGTTGAGTCTTTCGGCTTTTCCTGGTTAGGGGTCACCACAGCGGAACTCCAGTCCGCTAATGATTGGCAGAGGATTTTTACTTGCTGAGTTGCCAGCCCTGACGCACAACCTTCAACAAAGGTACGCCCATTCACGCATGTCTCCACACAGAAGACGCTCTAGCTGAGAATCAAACAGGACAATGTCTTTCTGTGAGGCGTACAAAAATCATAAAAGCTGATATGCCAGAAAAGAGCCATAAAAACTACAGAGTGGACTACCGAGGATAAGAAAGAAATTATGTAGTTACTATTATGCAAAAAGCCCATAATTTCCAGACAGAAGATACACAAAAATATTAAGAGAGAAATTAAAGGAAAGAAAAATACTTGCACAAGGAAAACTGTCAGAAGTTTCAAATAAAAATGTGTGTTCGTTAATACAACATATTTATGAAAAACATTATATAGACCAAGAAACCTTGTGCTATTTGGAAAAAGAAGCGACTTAGGAAGAGCAAAAATATAAAGAACAAAACCTAGAGATTTATGAAAGGTATAAAAAAGAAATATGTACATGGAAAGAAAGAGAGATCTGATGTGGTGCAATATTAATGCAAAGGAAAAAGCCAAATTAATTAATAGAAAAAAGCACCTCCAAAGATATTTGAAGAGAAATACAGACAAAGGCATCCAAATATGGAAAATTTCACATACAAAAAATAAGATCAGAAAGAGGGAATGTAGAATAGAAGATAGTAAAGTAGAGTTAAAAAAAACAGAAGCTGAAGTTATGGAATACCTGTGAAGTGAAGGATTTAGTGTAGAAAGTCAGTGTTCTGGCAAAGGGACTTTCTTTTACACCCGCCCAAAGAGGTGATTTGGCTCAGAGCATTATTGGCTTATGCATGTTTGCGCAGCATTTGACATTGAAAACTATCATCATGATGAAGTTAACAATGATATGGTTATTTAAAAAAAAATAGTTTATATACACCACAGAGCCACCCTTTAATAGAAGCTTTTTTGCTTATGTCTGAAGAGGAAATTTATTGTTTATTTGAATATGGCACAAGAGGTAAGAATTTTTTTAATATGACAGCTGAGGAAAAAGAGTTTTACAGAACCTTAGGTCCAGTTGTGGTATAGTTATTTTTCCTGCAGATAAGGGTGGCTTAGCAGTGGTAATGAATGCTGTATTTTATTATGATTCTATGAACGATATAGTAAAAGATGATTGTACATTCAAGAATGTTACATTTTATGAGACTGAAAACTTGAGTGAACATTTTAGGAATAGTTTATATGATTGTTTTTTGAATGGTGACATAGCCAAGGATGTTTTGGAATTTCTAAGTGTGTATGAACTGTTAGTACCTTGTTTGCATGGGATGTCTAAGATTCACAAGCATCCCACTATCCCCCCATTTAGACCAATTGTAGCAGGTGCAGGCTGGATTACTGAACCTGCTTCTATATACATTGAAGTACACGCGGTGGTGGTGCTGCGGTAGCGTTGTCGCCTAAGTAAGACACTGTCTGGTTCAATTCTCAGCTAGAGCGTCTTCTGCGTGGAGACATGTGTGAATGGACGTACCTTTGTTGAAGGTTGTTCGTCAGGCCTGGCAAGCCGGTACGTAAAAATCAACTGCCAATCATTAGCGGACCGGAGTTCTGCTGTGTCAACCCCTAACCGGGAAAAGCTGAAAGACACAAACAAACTTCTATATACATTGAAAAGTTTCTGCGACCTGGTTTGAATAAATATCATTATGTCCTATGTGATACTAAGCAATTTTGCAATGATCACTATGAATATGCTTGTAGTTTATCCAAACACACAAGATATTTTATGGCTACTATTGATGTCAAAGTCCTTTAATTCCGAATACAGAAGGGATTAATATAATGAGATTATATTTATGACAAAACAGAGTATATGATGGAGGTTTTATTGACTTATTGTGTTTCCTTTTGGAAGTTGTTTTAGAATATAATCTATTTATTTTTGACAATTGATATTACCTACAGTTTTCTGACATAGCTCTAGGCATGTCTTGTGCCAATAGCTACACCAATATGAATATGGTAATGAGTCAATGGGAAATTAATAATGTTATTTCATCTGAGTATAATACAGAAATGTTTTTATTGTCACTTTGTGGATATTTTTATTTTGTAGGAGGGAACATTTGACAGATTATATGGATTTTTAGAGTATATACAACATAGTTGTTCCTTTTTATCTTTCTCTACAAATACCTCCACTACAGAAATTTAATTTCTAGATACAAAAGTATGCAGAACTGAGGAATGGGTGTTTTATACAAAATTATATAGGAAAGATTGCTATAGAACATCGTTAATGCATTGCTCGAATATGCATGCCCCTCACATGTTTAACAACATAGCAAATGGGCAGTTAATACATATCTCTAGACTTAATGTAAGACATGATGATTTTGCTATTGATATGAATAGCTTAAATAAGGCCCTTAAAAGAAGGGGTATAAGGATAGCGAGATACAATTAGCTAAGTGTAAAGCATTTGATTTGCTTGAAATGGATGATAAACCGTTTTTTTTTTTTTTTTTTTGTCACAGATTAGTACATGAAAAGTTAATAGGGCTGGCAATAGATCTTTATCAGTCCCTATGGTATTCAGCATTGATACTCCAGTGCTTAAATGTATTATAGCAAAAAACTGAAACATATTAGCTAGTGATGCTACATTACAGAATATAGTTGGTCCCCGACCCAGTTTTTGCTATAAGAATAACAAGTCTTTGAAGAGATTATTGTGTTATCCCAAGTGTGATACATTGGGTAACTGTTTAGTTAATGCCAATGAAAAGATGTAACAGTTGTGCTTTTTGTGATTTTTAGACACTTCGGCCATGTTTATACATTCTGATACTGGTAAGGAATTTAGGTTCTCTGTAGATGCGATCTGCAGTCTGAAGAATATAGTTTACCTGGCATATTGTACTGTCTGTTATTCCTTCTACATTGGGAAATCCAACAGGAGGCTTAGAGAAAGGATCCATGATCATTTGTATTGTGCATGGAGGGGGAAGTCATTTATTGTGATAGCACCTATGAATTAAACACATATTGCAGAAAGGGAAATGCATTGTTTTAAGTTTTTATTGGTGGAGGTTATACATAGAGGTGTACACTTGTGTGATATTTTAAATGACACTAAGAAAACTGAATTAATGTGGATCTTGAGACTTACATCATACCTAGAGAAAGGGCCGAATGACTATGTATCTTTAAAGCCCGTTTTGAAGGAATGTAGGATAAGAAGGAAGTGATTTTTAGATGCTCGCCCACAGTGAAGATTAGTTGATTATGGTTGCTTAGTGATTTATCATGTTCTTTTACCTATTGGTTGATTTCGATTTCTCAGTTATTTATTATTATTACTATCACTCGCTGTCAGCCTAATGTTTTAGTTTTGATTAATAGCTGGATGATTGCTTATAAACAGCATTGTTCACTTTAAGATCTCGAAATTCTTCCTTTTGAGATAGTATGCACTAACCTACAGTTTAACTAAACAATTGAATAATTGAACAATCCTTTAGTTTTAATTTGGCGCCCTTTTTTACTTCTTTGTATAAATAGAGATTCTATAATGTTATTTGTACTGTCTGATGAAGCGTAGTGGTGACTACGCGAAAGCGCTTACAAACAATAAAGGTTCTTTGGTGATTATATACTGGATTTCTTATTGGAAAAGTGAAGCTGCCGTTTCTGTTTTGTCGATTTGAATGCATTGATCTACATGAACTTTGAGTTTCTCATAGACTTCCTAATTGCCTTTTACAACTTTGTGGTGAGAGAGCCTGGTTATTATTACCATTTTACCTGCCTTGTCGTTACAGGCTCTCTCTCTAGCTACCGGTGAAAAGTTTTTTTTCATTCATCTTTTTCAACCTTATTTTCACCATCAGCACACGTCTTTATATGATGGATACTGCAAATATTGAATTGGACTATACTCCAGGGACGAGGGAAGCAGTGGTAAATCTAGAGGATTTGTTACATCTACAGGCTAACCCTTTATTGGCTCTGGATCTATCCCAAACTGAACATGTCGTTCCCGCAAATGAAGAGGGCTTCAGTATGTCTGACTTTAACTCTGCATCCAAGGCACTTGAGGACGACATGTATAAATTACAGAGATATGCCTGGCAAAGGCAACATTTGGAAGCGTGCCTACACTACTCGATTGTGCCCAGAGGAATGCGAGTGCTGTGTATGCCATCGTACGGAGAGGCGCACCCGGTACTCCTCAAAAAATGGCAGGACTTGAACATCGACCTCGGACACAGGTACATCAAGCTTTTGCTTGATTATTTTACACCCTTAGAAATTGAATTAAGGGATAAAGTTGATGCTAATTTTAAAGATCTAAGCAACCGCTTTAAAGCGGAGTATTGTGTCCGGAGAATACGCAATATTTGTTTACAAGTTAATGCCTTTAGCGAAAGGCTGAAGGCAACAAAAATGCGTAAGCTACAGAGAGATTTTCAAGACTTTAAAACACGACAAATATTTGTTTGGCCGAGAGGCAACAATTCTGTACAAAATAGAAGTAACACTAATGAGAACATGAATTGTATACAGCCCTCTACACTTGTAGATGGCTCCATTAATAATGCTAATAATGACAATACTTTTCCAACTAATGTTCCATTGCTTGCTACAACTACAGAGGGGATTAATAGTAGCATCACGGCTTCTGCTGTGACTGACACACCCCCTCCCAATCAATTAGCTTTGCAACGACCAGCTAGTAATCCAGGAGCTAGACCTAAAGACCTTAATGCTGCTGTTCCTTTAGGTCCTTCTTCATTTACTTTTTTACCATACCCTGTGAAACAACAATCTTATCACAGGGGACGTTCCATGAGTCGAGGCCCAAGGAAAAGGAAACTATCAAAAGAAAATTTTCAGCCAACAAGACGAACAAAAATGTGACTGCTTTGTTATATAACTATTCTGATTTTAATTTTTCTAATGCGGATATTTCTCTTTTAAATCGTGGACTGAACTTCATTCCAGCTAGTGCTGACACCTTGAGTGATGTTTTGATTGATCTCAGACTATTTTGTAGACGAGTAGCTTTAAAAGTTTTTTTCAAAGAGAAAGCTGACTGTACTAATAGTACTGGTCTTACTGTTTTTAAACGGAAAAGCACTTTTATGCCCCCATTTCCTCATAATATAGAATGCTTTTTAAATCTATGTGAACATGATTTGTATGAAATATTTTCCAGTAAGATAAAACCTGGTTTTTACAATTTAACTTTAGAAGAATTTAATTCTTTAAGACGCTTGAAACAATGCAATGAAATTTCTGTTAAACCAGCTGATAAAGGGGGTGGGGTAGTAGTTTTAAATACGTCTGATTACAATTCAAACATGCGTCTTATGCTTAACGATGATATGACTTATGTAAAATTGAAGTTATATGAAGTAAATGCAATAATTAAGAATGTACATGACAGTTTATATGATTTATTTATTTGCAGACAGATCAGTGAAGAAATGTACAGTTATTTACTGATAGATAACCCCACCATACCCATTATTAAGGGACTCCCGAAAATTCATAAAAACACATATCCCATTCCACTCAGACCTATTGTGTCAGGTGATCATTGGGTCACTGCTAATATTTCATGTCTTATAGAGTTTTTACTTAGACCAGTGGTCGATTCCTTTACCACCATCCTAAAAGATACCTACCACTTGCTAGATTGTTTATCAGAGGTACAATTGGCTATTCATCAGCATGAATATCTTCTTATAACTCTAGATGTGAAAAATCTTTTCACATCAATCCCTAATGATTTAGGTATTGAAGCTGTAAGAGAAATACTAGTGTCAGAAACTTCCTTCTCAAATGATAGGCAGCTACTTATAGGTCAACTGTTAGATGCAGTTTTAAATAATAATGTATTTATGTTTCTGAATAATTATTACTTACAGAAATGGGGGGTGGCAATGGGCACCCCGTGTGCTAACACCTATTCCAACTTGGTTGTTTTAGCATGGGAACGCAAATGCCTATTTACCCACCCCCTGTTTGCTCAGATAAAAGTCTATAAATGCTTTGTAGACGATATTTTTATTATATGGGAAGGTACTGAGACTGACTTTAAAGAGTTCTTAAACTATCTTGAAAGTACCTCCACTTTTTTGCACTTTACCATGGATTGTTCACCTAAATCTATAAATTTTTTGGATGTGACTTTAAATATTACAAAAGAGGGTACCATTAGCTCCACGTTATATAGGAAACCAACCTGGAGGAATACACTTTTGTCTTTTGACAGTATGCATCCCAGACATGTCTTTCCCGGTATCATCAAGAGTCAATTTATTAGATTAAAAAGACTCTGTAAAGATACACATACTTTATATATAGAAGCAGACCATTTAGAGATACTATTTAGGGAAAGAGGATATGATTCAGGTTTGGTTGCAACCATCAAAAATAATATAATTAAAAACACATCGTTAGAGAACCAGCAAGTCCACACTAAGACAAGAACAAATCTTAATAGACATAATGAATTTATATCTGTAATTTTAAATTACACTAGTATTGTTAATGACATTAAGAGGATTTTATACAACAATTGGAAGGTGCTCATTATAGACCCTTTTGTTAAGAAATTGGTGGGGGATAGGCCACATTTTATGTTTAAAAATAGCCTGAATTTAAAACGGCTATTATGCAATGACAAATGCACAGTTCAAAACCCACCATTACTATTTAGCCATAAGAGAGGCACATTTCCCTGTTACAATTGTAACAGATGTGGTTCTATTTCAAAAAAGTTAGAGTTTCAACACCCCACACTGAATTTTGTTTTTCAGCCTAAGTTTTTTGCAAATTGTTGTACTAAGAATCTCATCTATCTTGCTACCTGTAAGAATTGTCAAGCTTTTTATGTTGGCCTTACAAAAAGATGCCTAAAAGATAGGATATATGGCCATTTGTATGACATTCAGAAGAAGAATGAATTAAATGCCTTAGCGAAACACATTTTGGAATACCCCCTCCATAACTTTGACTTTAGGGTTTTAGAAATAGTCAAACATAACAATAGAGGTGGAGACAATTCATTACTTCTGAATAATAAGGAATTAAAATGGATCTTGAGACTGGCTGCACACATACCTCCTGGTATTAATAATCAAGTTCCGATTAAACCTGCTTTGGAAGCCAGATAGATTTTCAGCCCTGGTTTTTAGTTTGTAGTTTTTATATCTCTATATGCATTGACCTTTGCACAAATAGTACATCATTAAATATAAATCAATCAAAATTTTAATATTTGCATTTCATTAGCATTCATGTATACATTTTTAATATATATATTATCATGTTTATGCTATTTTTACATATTTATTTATAGTATTTATTCACAATATTAAACATTAAAAGTGATTAGTTAATTATTTATTCACCTACTCAATAATAGTTACATATATATTTGCATTGATGTGTTAAAACTATTTATTTATTTAATTAATTATTTGCCACACTAATATACATTTACCATATATTGAATATCAAATATTGAATATCCAAATGATTCAATCATTAATAATTAATTAATCAACATATATTTTAATCAATAATAATTTAAGAATAGAAGTCATATATTATATATATTATATACCTTAAAATAAGAATGTATTGAGTAATACAAAATTTATCGCTATTCAAATGATTAAGCCTCTCTTTTTAGACATTTGATAAATGTATTTGATACACTATTTTGAAACAAGTATTCATACTATAATACACAAGGTGTTTACAAGTATTTATTGTATATTTTTCTATTATTTGTTCTGTTTTTATTCTGTTTCATTTCTTATGTGTATTCATTGATTTTTATCATGTGCATTCATTGTGCTTTTCTGTACTAATGTACGATTATTCATTTATTTATTATTATCACTATCACTCGCTGTCAGCCTAATGTTTTAGTTTTGATTAATAGCTGGATGATTGCTTATAAACAGCATTGTTCACTTTAAGATCTCGAAATTCTTCCTTTTGAGATAGTATGCACTAACCTACAGTTTAACTAAACAATTGAATAATTGAACAATCCTTTAGTTTTAATTTGGCGCCCTTTTTTACTTCTTTGTATAAATAGAGATTCTATAATGTTATTTGTACTGTCTGATGAAGTGTAGTGGTGACTACGCGAAAGCGCTTACAAACAATAAAGGTTCTTTGGTGATTATATACTGGATTTCTTATTGGAAAAGTGAAGCTGCCGTTTCTGTTTTGTCGATTTGAATGCATTGATTTACATGAACTTTGAGTTTCTCATAGACTTCCTAATTGCCTTTTACAACTTTGTGGTGAGAGAGCCTGGTTATTATTACCATATCTCTAGACTTAATGTAAGACATGATGATTTTGCTATTGATATGAATAGCTTAAATAAGGCCCTTAAAAGAAGGGGTATAAGGATAGCGAGATACAATTAGCTAAGTGTAAAGCATTTGATTTGCTTGAAATGGATGATAAACCGTTTTTTTTTTTTTGTCACAGATTAGTACATGAAAAGTTAATAGGGCTGGCAATAGATCTTTATCAGTCCCTATGGTATTCAGCATTGATACTCCAGTGCTTAAATGTATTATAGCAAAAAACTGAAACATATTAGCTAGTGATGCTACATTACAGAATATAGTTGGTCCCCGACCCAGTTTTTGATATAAGAATAATAAGTCTTTGAAGAGATTATTGTGTTATCCCAAACTGTTTAGTTAATGCCAACTATAAGAAAAGATGTAACAGTTGTGCTTTTTGTGATTTTAGACACTTCGGCCATGTTTATACATTCTGATACTGGTAGGGAATTTAGGTTCTCTGTAGATGCGGACTGCAGTATGAAGAATATAGTTTACCTGGCATATTGTACTGTCTGTTATTCCTTCTACATTGAGAAATCCAACAGGAGGCTTAGGGAAAGGATTCATGATCATTTGTATTGTGCATGGAGAGGGAAGTCATTTATTGTGATAGCACCTATGAACTAAACACATATTGCAGAAAGGGAAATGCATTGTTTTAAGTTTTTATTGGTGGAGGTTATACATAGAGGTGTACACTTGTGTGATATTTTAAATGACACTGAGAAAACTGAATTAATGTGGATCTTGAGACTTACATCACACCTAGAGAAAGGGCTGAATGACTATGTATCTTTAAAGCCCGTTTTGAAGGAATGTAGGATAAGAAGGAAGTGATTTTTAGATGCTCGCCCACAGTGAAGATTAGTTGATTATGGTTGCTTAGTGATTTATCATGTTCTTTTACCCATTGGTTGATTTCGATTTCTCAGTTAACCTATTTTTATTTATATATGTATTAGTTAATTGGTGTATTTATCTGATGAAGCGATTGATTCACAAAAGTGCTCACAATAAATGTTTTTTAATTAACTGCTTGTGTGCTATTTGACTGTATGTTTGAGATATTAACTCTGCATGTATCAGGCTGTGTTTCAGTGCTGAGAACTTTCGTTGTGATTACGTTGTCTTCTTGTTCTTATCAGCACTGTTTATTGCTGCAGGACATGATTTTTCTTTTTGACCACATCAATATAATTCATCTCAGCAGAGAAGGTAAAAACATGACTGTACAACTAAAGTCGATTTTCATTTCTCTTCAGGTCATCCTTTTACTATTTTTGTTAACTGTATCATATGATCAGTTTCAGCCTGATTTTTGAATTTTCTTATTTTTTTTTTAATTCTAACACTGGCAAGTACAAAGGCAGCAGCATCGCATCTAGATAATTATTTAACATCTTCACTGGTTTCCTTCAAATATGCTTAGTTCAGAGCACCAACAATGTTTACCTGTTTTCTAGGGTTATACATCCAAATGATATCATGTTTCTGGAGAATAAGCGGTATTCTTTGCAGTCTCTGTTACCAGATAAAGTGGTTTTGAAAAATGATCTGAAGAGGCTTATAATCAGATTTTATGAACACACATCTATAAACTTATTACATAACATTTTTCACAGTTGTACACAATAAGCAGCAGTTCATTTTTATATGTGCATAACCTATTTGTTTATCTGTCAACACTCTAGATTCAGATACTATCGGAAGTCCATTATGTAGTAGTTCTGACTCTGAGTTGGAATGGTTGGCATCCACTTGTGCCATGACTGGCTTGTTGCCATCATTAATTTTTCAGAATAGGGGATTTATGATCACGAAGTCCAAAGCTGCCCTGATGTTTGAATGTCCAATAATGGCCAACATTTTTCAGTAGTTTTCACAAGGATGTTGACACTTTGGGTAAATTAGGTACAAATTTGCAAGATACTAAACCATTCCCAAGAACCTTTGCTAAGCCATCTTGTCTTTGGGACATTTTATCAGCATCACGCCCTTGACTTTCTCAGGATTGGGCTGTATTCCATGCTGCATGACCATAAGCACCATATACTTGACAGACTTCATGTCTCTGTGACATTTCTTTGGGATCAGATTCAAATTATTATGTTGTAGCCCCTCCAGCACTTTTGCTCATCTGAGGTCACATTCTAAATATGTTCTATACCATACCATTGAGCCATTTATAACATTCACTGACCTGTTCAGATATTTTGCAATATTTGCAATAGCTCTTTGGAAGACCTTTGGGACTGATGAGATGCCAACTGACATCTACTAGAACCAATATCATTCACAGGGGGCTGTTAAGTATATGGAGTTTCTAGCTTTCTTCTTCCAACTTCACCTACCAAAGCTTGTGATTGGCATCAAACAGTGAAAAATATCTGATTGTTGGCATCATTGCCATGACATTCTCAACAATCTTAATGGAAAATGTTCCCCATTAATTGCTTTATTCAAGTGCCTGGAGTCAATACATATTCATACTTTATTTCATTTCACTTCACTACTCTCACTATACAGTTAACACATTCTGCTGATTCAGTGCGACTGATAATAGTCCCCAATATTTCCATGTATCTGTACTCCTGCTCATTTTGCCTCATGTCCACAAGCATGCATCTTGGGACATGCACTATTGGCGAGTGTCATAGATTCATAGGTGTCTGAAGGCTATTGAGTTAATGACCATTTACCCTTTGCCAATACTATCCCTAAAGCCACTTACCTTTTCCAAGGTGACTATAACGTCAATCCTGGGGAAAATGTGTGGATGCCCATCCATTCATCTAGGCTGAGCTTAAAGGAAGATAGTGAGCCTTACTGTCTAACATGCAGGGGAAATCTATTCCATAGTACTTGAAGGCTCTGGGTTAAAATCCTGTGCCTCCACTATATTTTATTTAAGTGTTGGTGAAGGTTCAGGTCCCTGGTCCTGGTATATATAAGATCATTGAACTTGTGGAGTTCTAGGAGGTCTGTAATGGCACTATAAATATCTATCTTCAGGAGTCTATAAGAGAAAGAGCTTCCCATCCTCTCTTGAAAGTTCACAGTCATTAGGACTGTTATATTTTTAGTTAGGAACCTCTGGGGCCTTTCCAGTACTTAATGAGATATATTCTAAAGGAGGTATTGTGCTTGCTAATTGGTCTGATCAAGGCTGAATATAATGGAGTGAAATTCTTTTTGCTCCACTAAGTAAAAACATTTACAGAAAATTGTAGATATATCATGGTCAATAGACAGGGATTAATCAACACAAGTTCCCAGGTCCCTACTTATATTTTTGTTTTGAAGGAGAGCTCTGTCATTGCAGTATGAGGCTAGACGAGGCTGTCTGATAAACCTGACAATACTACATTTTTTTGCATTTAGTCTGAGTCCATTTGAGGTGTACCAAGGACTTACTAGGGTCAGTTCATTCTGAGATAGGATATCAGAAGGAGACAACAATAACCTGAAGTTTGCAGTCATCTGCAAACTTTGTAAGACAGAGGTTCTGCTCTCTTCTCACAGGCCTAAAATGCAGGTGCCATTTAGGAGATGCTCCAGTACAGAGCTCTAAAAAACTCCACCAGTCACATTCATACTTTTGGATGAGATGCCTGCAACTTATACTCATGAGATCTGTCTTTCAAATAGTTAGCTATCTATCTTCTCACATAAGAGTCAATATTTATGGCATTTAGTTTATCAATGATACCAGCATCAGGATAGTGTTGAAGGCCTTAGTTAGGTCAAGATAAGCTATGTGCACCATCTAAGGCATTGGCAATGGAGGATGTTTGCTGGAGACACTTCCTAAGTGGAGGAATTGGTTCAATGACAGAGTAGCACTCAGACAAGGTTGGCAAATATAGAAGAGGGGACAAGGTCTTGGGTAGGTCATAACCCCCCCAAACTAAAGATAGACAGTAGCACCCACAGGATGCCCTTACACTCCTCACTGGCCCTATCTTGAAATCTGGTATTGAATGAGGGAGATTAGAGTGCTGGTAGACCCAGCAAAGAACATGGGCCAGAAAGGGGATAAAGAATATTGAAAATAAATAAACTGTGTGTGCGGTCTGACCATTTTCTACAGCCATTATAACTATCTTAAAGAAGTTTAGTAGATTTAGGAGACAGGCTCTATTCTTCACAAAAGCCAAACTGTTGAGGGTTAAGTCTAGCATGATTATAAACATTATGATATATGAGGTCTGTAATAATACTTTCCATGGCTTTCCAAATGGAGCTGATAAGGCTGCTTGGACTATAATTGCTTGGTTGGCAGGAATGTCACCCTTATGAGGGAGCATGACTACTGTCATGCGCCATTCTTCTGAGACAAAATTTGCAGCTGCGCTTAGGTTAAACAGTTTAAGAAGTGCATCTGCTAAGACATATCTTACACTGTTCAATAAGCATCAGGTACATTGTCTGGTCCCATGGAAGAGGCATTTTTGGTCTTGCATGACACTTTCAGTACATGAACAATGGTAATAATTGGGGGTAAGGCATACTGGCATTTTTGGGGTTTGAAGAGAAGTCCTGCGGTGAAGTAGGCCCTAAATCTGTTTATGAAAACATTGGCTATATCTTTTGGGTTAGAATAGGACATGTCATCATGCATAAGTGTGAAGCACTGTCGAGTATTGTCTCTTAGTTTTCTAACATAGCTGAAGGAGGATTTATATTTATGTTTGGTTTCAGAGGCTAACCTAAGTTCACAGGATTGTTTAGCCAACATGACATATCTTTTCAGTTTCTTTATAAGATTTACGAACTGAACTTAGAGAATGTTTTCTGATCTGTTATATAAATTGGGAAGCTTTTTATTTTTCTTTTAGAGTTTTTTTATGGTAGTGGACCACCATGAAGCTTTGTTCTTGAATTTCCTGTGATACTTTGTTCTAGTGGGAACTGCTCACTCTGTACATTTTTCTAAGAAGGATTATGAATATTTTCTAAATAGGAGCAGGATTTCTTGTTAAATGAAGTTAGCTGCTTTATGAAGATTGGTGGTGATGTAAATATAAGTGAAGTTTGATATTTTATAGAATTTGTTAAGGTTAACATATTTGTAATTCCTTAATATTAGTGGGGTTTACTGTAAGAGCTTCTAGAAATTTAAGTGAGAAGATCACAAATTTATGGTCAGACCTCACTGGTAAGGAGATATTAGTAGGGTAGTAGAAGAAACAGCCATATTTGCAATAATCAAACTGAAATTGTTGTGACCTTTAGTAGGTTTCTTAAGCAACTATTCTAGTCAGTATTTGCTTAGAAATTTTGGGGAATATCTTGTAGTGGAGGCATTAAGTGTCCCAGTTGATTGTGACAGTTAATGTTACCAGAAATAAAGAAGCTTTGACAATAGGGATATCATTCAGAACACTGAGGAGTGTTACATGTTCATGAGGATACTCAGAGGGGAAGCTGTAACATGCTATTGATTGAAAATTAGTCTTTTATAATGTGATTTATAGTTCAGTAAGTTCAGTTGGTGGGTCCCTATGATCTGTCTGGAGGTTGTATGGTCTTTGACAAATATGGAGACACCACCACAGGTGTCAAAGGGTACTTTGAAGACAGAAAAGATGGAAAACTGAGATACAGAGGGAATGCTTTCTTTGCATTTAAACCAAGTGTCTGCAACTACACACATGGGGATGTTTTCCAAGTGCAGGAGAACCTCTAGATTTTGCATTTTGTTGTTTAGACTCATGACTCTTTAATATGATCAGATTTTGGGAATGATAGGTCTGTCACATTGGACTGCTCAGCAACTGGACTCTGCCTACTAAAGACACTGTAGGGGCAGCAAAGGAGTCAGTATGCTTTAAATAAGATGTGCAGCCAATCCCTAGCAAAAAGCCAGACTGACAAGCAACTTGTCCCTTGTTTACATATACTGAATATAGCTGGATTGATACCAGCTATTTATCAAATTGTTATTGCCAATTTGTTTTTTCTTTAAATCTAGGCATTATTCTAGGTGAGGGGAAGAATTCCACTCAGGGCCAATGTTTTTCCTATATTTGAACATGCATGGGAAGTTCAAACATATTTTCTGCATGTTCCCCAGGTTTTATGTTCCAGGTCATTCACCCCTCGTATGTGCCACTATCAAGTCACAGTTATATTTGTCAGATGTTAGGATCCTTAGGGATTCTGTAAGGTCAGTGATCCTGGTTCCTGAAAGACAACTTACTGTAAGCATCTCCAGTCTTGTGAGTGCAGAGTTGGTGTGCCTAGCAATGGAGCCACATATCACTAAGATATTTCTACTATTGCTGTGGTTTGGATTGATGGCTTTGGAGTGTTTCTTTTCTTGGTGACTCCCTGAGGTGAATGAGGGTGGTCTACATTTTGCTCAAACATCTTATTTTACTGTCTCAGTATAAGACACTTTGCATTCATCAATGTGTGAGTGTGGTACAGGTTTGTAATGTACACAGTGAATATTTTAGATACGAGGGTTGCCTCAAAAGCTGATTATCTTCACCTCTCACAGATACAATTATTAATGGTAAGAATAAGCTCATTATCTTTGAGCATAAGGCAGTTTGTACTATGCCTCAGGATACCTATTTGCAAAAGACT
Organism: Protopterus annectens; assembly: GCF_019279795.1. Taxonomy (NCBI): domain Eukaryota; kingdom Metazoa; phylum Chordata; order Ceratodontiformes; family Protopteridae; genus Protopterus; species Protopterus annectens. The sequence continues at coordinate 246,521,436 of NC_056726.1, forward strand.
GGCAACAAAAGCGAACTAAGCAGTCTGCCCTTGCATACTGTACAGTGGATTCATTTTTGTGAAGTAATAAGTAAAGCAGATGGCATACAAAGTCTGAAATTAGGCTAGTTATACCAGTTAAATAGGGCTAATAGTTAGACTAACTATACCAGTTTTATATGATGGGCAATCTGTTTATGAGTGCAAGGTAATAAAAGACAGGGTTTTATACAGCAAATATATAGAATGGCTAGTATAGGAGATGTTGTAAATTATTTGCTTTATTACAGTAAATATTTTCTGAGTGGAAGTGTGCAAATGCAGAGTTTTGTGAGATGAGGTACATGGGGTACTACTGAATGCTGCTATGACACTGTATTAAATAATAAGAAGGGATACAGTAGCACCACTTCGAACACCAACAGCTTACTAGAGGACACAAGTATTGGAGACAGGGTTTGGGTATAGATGAGAATCTCTATAAGCAGGTAAGGACTGGATCATCTGTGATTACCTACTGCATGTTTCCATGGCACTGCACTAAGCACCACACCATGCTAACCCACCTAATTTAAAGGATCCAGCTTGATACTATACTACTTTCATAGACAGATGATTCCTGGGATGGTGGCCTAATGGTTAAGGTGTTTGCCTTACAAACACAAGGTGCAGGGTTTGAGTCTCACAAGGGATAATTGGCTAGGCTTAAAATGGCTCGCAAGGGCAGTTAGCTTAGTACTAACCTATGAAAACAACTCATACTATATTTTTTCATTAGGCCTTTGGTTTGCTCTGGCATCATTTCTAGCCATTATACAACTTTACCGCTGTAACTCCACATATTTTCATTGAAATACCACAGTACAGTTATTATGATTATATACTTCCACAAATTTGAACATTCAGGCATGAATTTTCATAGCACTTCACATGAATTTTAACCACATGCATTAGCTTAAATGCCATTAATTTGTTTTACCATCACAACATTTTGCATGTGGCTCTGCTCAAGATATTAGTCTGTATCAGTGCTAGTACTTGAAAGAATGCCTTATATTACTTGTTTTTTAAACAGACTAAGGTTCTATTTGTCCTTTAGGGATGAATCTATGGCTTGGATATGAGAGCAAAATAATCATGGGACTGTAAGGTTTGTCTTTCATTTCCAAAGCCTTAAAATAACTCTTATTCAAACTATTACAATCTGCCCCAGTTTCCAGTTTAAATTCAATACATTTGCCATTAGTTAACAACTTTTCTGAGCAGTGAGTTTTTTTTTCCAGAAAAACATGTGCATTGTTCTGACCTTTGAGGAGACTTCTTTCTTTACTACATATACATTAATTGTCTCAACAAACATTTTTTTTTTAATTCTGACCTTGAATTGTTTCATAAGAACTGGCATTTTCATGAGATACGTGAAAAATATTTCCTCTAGTATATCATATATTAGCAGACTGAACAGCATTCCTACAAATTCTGCAGGTATTCTGCTAAGCTGGGTAAGCTCTGCCTTTGCAAGTACATCTACACCTCGCATGCACACACACCCAGTCTGCAGTTTGGTTGCCATCTTTTCTATTGTAGTTTTAAGTATAAATTGTCACCTTATTATCACATTCAGTCTGCTTCCTGTGTTTATATACACACCCTTTCTTTTTGAACTCATTTTGATTCCTCGTTTAGAATTTGCACTGCAGCTTTCCATCTTTTAAGTTAACTCTTTCTTGAATATGTCAGTTAACTTACTTAATCTATGTCTATTGCTTTTTCCAGTTCTAGTCTGTCAGTAACACACTTCACATACTATACTTGCTATATATATATATATATATATATATATATATATATATATATATAGCTATTGCTTTTTCCAGTGTCAATATCTCTTCTGACATTAACTTACTTCTCACACTAACACTCTACATTTCTTATTAGTTAATCATGCAGATTTCTAAACTCACAGTATTTGTGCTTTATATTTAAAATAAGTCACTTAAGCATCAATAGTTTCATGCAGCTCCATATTTCTTGTAAAAATAAATGTCTTACAGAGGTTGGACTTTTTAGGTTGACAGTACTCTTTAAGCTTCTGATTTACTGAAGAAGATAAATAATGTTTCCATAACCTGACAGCCCACATGTACTTCCTGTCCTGCTATGTATAAAACAAGTGAGTACTTGTGCTTCTGTATTATTTTACATCCTCTGACAGCCCAGTTGTACTGTGTATACTTTAATAGCTTCCTCTCCTGCTATGTTTAGAAAACTGGCTACTTCAAGTTCTGTTTTCTTATACAGTTTAGATGCAATACTAAAAATCTCAGACCTTTGTCATTAAGATTTCTAGCTGACATTTAGGTTTACTTGCAGTTACAGTTTGCCAAGGGGGATCAAAGACATTTTGGATGCAAATTTGTGGCAGTTTTCTTTGTTTTTGCTTTTATTTAAAAATATAATACAAAATGATACCTACGAACAGTAGAGGTGTATTTTAAATGTTATTTATTCACTTCTGCTACCATGTGGTGCCAAGAAATATTAAATACACTATAAAAGATAAAATAAGAAAGAGGTCAAAATGGAGCTAATCCGAATATACATATCACTTCAGTGAAGTGCATGAGAGCATTTAAAACATTAGAAAGTTCATCTTTTGACTGCACTATCTTACTTAAAGGGACAGAGTCCCAGATATTTTCTGTGGATTATTTGCCTGTCAAATACACACTTGTAACGTTCTGCTGCCTTAGTGAACTAATCTGCTTCAGATTATCTGCTTAAGTTTAGAAATATATATTAGAATAACAGCAATAAAGCATTCCTATTGCATTGCCAGTATTTGCAGTTCCTAGACTGTGTTATTACTAGCAAATATATAAAATTACTAGAGAGGAACTAGTACAAGTACCTATTGCTGGTATGTTACCATCCTGCAAATGAAAAATAGTTCTCCTACTAAACATCAATAGTATAAACCATAAAAAAAAAAAAAACAGGAACTATAAAATAATATGATTAACCCAGTAAATAAAAATATTCTTCAAGCTGTCTCCTTAAGTTGGTCTAATCAAGAATGTTAGAAAACATTACCACAGTATGCTTTGTGTATGTATATCGCATAAAAGCATCCAATCCAATCAGAGCCAGCAAATACCTTATAGGCACATGCTTCATCATTCATTCATTTATTCATTCGCTGATTAAGCATTGCAATTCACAGCTGGGGAAATCAGAGCCTATTCTGGTTCTCATTTGGTGAAATGCAGGGAAACTAATTTTGGATCAAAGGCTAGTCTGCCAGAGGATGGACACACACACACACACACACACACACACACACACACACACACACACACACACACACACACACACACACACACACACACACACACACACACACACACACACAAACAAACAAAAAAACAAACAGATCGAAGGAAACTGGAATATGTGTGAAAAACCCATATGGGCGCAGAAATGACATGCATACTTCATAAACAATTCATGTTGAAGAAAAACATTTCTGAATTTACTATGCAAAGTAGAAGTTTTTCTCCTTTGTAGAAAATATTCTACCAAAACAGATAAGATAAAGGTGAAAGAAACAAATCTTTCAAACAATTATGATAATGACAAAGGTGAAGAGTACAACCTTCATTCCTACAGCTTTTTGCTTTGGATCATTCCATCTGTACCTATCATACCATGTCTTAAAAGTGTATTTAATAGAACTAAATAAAATAATACATATGGAGTGTCACATAGGATATGCAGTCTCATAAACCAGATATAAAAGTTAGTAAGCGTGTTATATAGACAAACAGCACAGATACCTTATGTAATGTATACTAGTATGTAGAACTGAAACTTATATTGGTGTTTTCAGACAAAATCCTCTAGCCCGTTCCTCTGTCTCCATATAAATGTTAGGTCATTGTGATAGAACTACCATCTAAAACTACCATCAATGACTGCGTACAAGCTGTAATAATGCGACTGTAGAGTTTGTTAGCTGGGTGAGCTATTCATTCCCAAAACCATGCAGAAATGTAATGTAAAGGATTTTTATGCAATTCCCTTTTTTTGTAGGCCATAATATCTTCTATAATAGCTGCTATTGGGAATGAATGGCACTTCCAAGAGCTGACAGCACACATGCTAAGATACTTGGGTTAATAAAGTACCTGAACAGTCTGGCATTCCCCAGTACCATCTGCCACATTTGGTAGTTTTGCTTATATAATGTGTTTTATCATGGTTTAAAATTTCTAATGGCCTAGCAAACATTGTTTCCAAGGACAGTGGGAATACAAAACTCATTTGTGACAAAAAAATAATAATTTACACCATGGCTCCCCAGTCTTATATGCTGTTTGGAGTATTCTGTGCCATTCACATTACCTGACAGTTGGGTGTGCATATAACATGCAACATCAGTTACAAAGTACAGAGATGGCCTCTCCAATTATTTGTATGACATTGTTTGTCCTCCTGTATTCTATTGTTCATAATTATTTTGCATTACAGCAAGCATTAATTTACTAATTACTTCAATGAAGTGTCTGTGCATACTTCCACTACTGTCCCAACATTTCCCAAATGGCAAGGCCAACCTCCCTGGGATGCCCTGCTCTTCGTTAAGGGGAGGCCTATGTAAATCTGACAATGCAGTGAACTAAAATATTAACTAAGCAGTATTACTTTGCATGTGACTATGTATTTGGCTGTAAATCAGTGGTAAAATAATACTGTACTAAGATAAACCTTAATTATTTTAAGAGTGTGTGTGCTTGCATGTACATGTGTGTATTTGTTTGTTTGTGTGCAAGTGTGTTGTGGGTAAGAAACCAGTCTATTTCTGCACAGGCCTAAAATACATCTTTAATGTTTAGTAATGACTCAGGGACTTTTTTGGTAGTTTGAGTGAAGCACATCATGGCAGAGTCTGGAAACCATAGAGTCAAACCATCTTCAAATAAAGCTAAAGGTCAGAAAAATGAAGGCTCTTCAAAGGCTTCAACATTTGAAAAATTTTTTATGTTTTTGTGCAAGTATATAAACAGTAGATATTTGCTGATTTGGAAGTATCATACGAAATGCAACCCATGGGTCAGATCAGACTAAGAATAATCACTGGATTTGTCAAAGGGAGAGCATGCCTGTTAAACCTGGTTGACTTCTTTGGGACAGTCACCAAGGCCCTTGATGAGGGGAAATCTACACATACAGCCTACCTAGACTTAGCCAAGGCTTTTGACACTATCCCCCACTCAGGCATAATTGACAAACTCACCCAGCAAGTTATCAACCCATACATCATTAGATGGGTTGTTAACTGTCTCACTGATATAACCCATGTAGTCAAAATAGGGGAATCCACCTCCAACAGCAGACCTGTAACCAGTGGTGTTCCACAAGGATCTTTCCTTGGACCTCTACTGTTATGAATCTATTTCTCCAAAGTGCAAGCTAAAAACTAAAGGTCTGTGGCTTACAAAGTTTGTTGATGACTGCAAACTGGGGGCAGTCATAGAATCTCCAAACAATGTCAATATTCTACAAGAGGATCTTAAACAAACAAATGACTGGTGCCAATGTCATGGCCTTAAACTCAATGGAAAAAAATGTATTATCATCTCTTTCAATAAAAGTGATGTTCCTGCTAACTACCATATCAATAAAAACATCCTAAGTATGCACTCAGTGGTGAGAGACCTCGGCACACAGGTTGACAGCAACCTTACCTTTGATCACCATGTCTCCACAGTGGTAAGAAGTGCATTCTATATTCCTCATCTCATAAGTAAAGGCATTGCCTACAGAAAAAAAGAAGTTATAACCTCCCTGTACTCTTCACTCATCAGGCCAATAATTGAGTACAATGCCCCTTTTGGTATGTACCTTTCCAAGCATCTGCAGCAATTGGAGAGACCACAACGGTTCCTCCCAAGGAAAATTCAAGGTCTTCAGCATCTGTCCTATGAGGATCATCTGAAATCACTGTTACTTTATTCTGTTTCATACAGACTACTCAGAGGCAATCTCTGCCTTGCATATAAGGCAATCTTTGACCCTGCTTTAATGGAAATGCTGCATAGCCTTAAGTCAAATAGTACACGAGTTACTCACTCTAATGGCTTTAACCTGGCATGTGACATTAGTAGAACCTGCTAGAGGGATAGATTTGTCTCCCAGAAGTTGCCACACCTTTGGAACAGACTCCCGCTTCATGTCAAGCAGACCACCTCATTGGCCCTCTTCAAACGCAATCTGGATGATTGGATGGGTAACCATAAATTCACCCCAGGGGTTCCACCTATATCCCTCTTGGACAGGAGTGATAGGTGCTGATCAGGGAAATAAGGGTAAAACTTGGATAGGCTTGTAAGGACCCCAGGGTCATTAGCCTAGTAGCATCCTATGATCCTATGCATGCATGAGTCAGTAAGGTCTTAGTCTAACAAAGTATTGTAACATATACCACAACACAGAACCAAATTAATGTATAACAATGTTAAAATACATAATACATGTACTTTAGCACATGCCACAGGTATCTTGAATCTTCCACTAGGAATTCTGCACCTTATGTGCCCCCGAGTTGTCATTTGTAATGGTGCAATTTTTGGCATGCACTTCTGTAACCTGCCACTGGATACTGAGCATCTATCTTACCAATAACAAGATCACATCAATTATGCGTTTGTTTAAATACCACATGAAAATGTTATCATGTGAAAAATTAACTTCCAGCATACAAATTACTCTATTTCATCTGACAGACTGATTCCTCATGATAAAATAACATTATAACAACCTGCAGCATCTGATGTTATCTGAAAAAAATTCCAATATGAAATAATTAGGCTACTTAACCATTTGATTGTTTGTTTATTTATTTGCTTGTTTTTATATACATTTTCCTTCATTCTGGAAATTGCCTAAATGAGATAATATCTGTAAACCAAACAGAGAGTACTAATTTAATTTAATTTAATTTTTCATTTCATTTTATTTACCTGCATGTCACAATAATCAACCTATTTTAAGTGACATCAAGCGAAGGTAAAATAAATAGATTTAAAATATTTCTAACAGTTACATCTCAACTGATTCATACCAATTCTTAATAGTTTTCTCTTAAAAAAGCTACTTGAAAAGAAGATAATATATATCTGAATTTACCTTAAGCAATGATATCAACTCCATGTACAGGTGATTTTCATTCTACACATTGGTCACAGGAAATGGTAGTATTACAGTTGCTCTACTGCAGGGGGTAGCTAAAAAGATTTTTACATTCCTAAAACAATTGTTGTGTATAATGAGAGCAAAATCAAGGAAGGAAGATTATAACTGTGTTGAAATGTGGTCTCCAGCCAAATGAAGTGCATATACCTCAGATGGCTTTTCATAAGCTACACTGGAAAAAACTAAATCTGGCTTAATCTGTTGAGCTGTAAAGCACATTCCAGGCACAAATCCGAAGACGTCATTTGGTTCAAGTATAAATAAATGCATGATAATGGATCAGAAAGTGAATTATCCAGTCATTTATGCAACTAACCTAGACAACGATGATGCCTCAGGGGAGACAGAGTCACTCATTAGCCAATATAAATCATAATTAGTCTAAATATCGGTGAAGGGTTGGCAATTGCTTTTCTGTCCATTATTTCAGACAGCTCCTTTTTCCTTTATTTCATCAGACTACATTGTGTACTTATCAAACTTGACATATAAACTGACATATATTATCAAGCGTCACATAATTTTAAATGGCCTGGGTCCAATACCCTAATGTTCAGCTGTTTCCTAGAGTGAGGTTCTTGTCATTTAAATTCATATGATACAATTATCATTTAGAAAATAAGTTTTTGCAAGAAAAATGTTTCACAACTTTTCTGAAATGGTTGTCAGTGAAATATTTATACTCAAGCAGACAAAATGCTAAACTAGAAAGAGGCATTTGACAGAAAATGAATGACTGAAAAACATAGGTTCATAGGTTCATAGGTTGGCACTAGGCTACCAGCCCTAACGGCCTATACAAGCCTAGCCATAACAATTCCCTGGCTATTTCTTCCCACACCATATACTTCCCTGGACCCCTGTCTAGCAGGGCGACTGATGTGATCCCTGGGGTGAATTTCCTTTCTCCCATCCAATCGTCAAGGTTCCTTTTGAAGAGGGCTAAAGAGGTGCTCTGCTTGACATGTATGGGCAGTCTATTCCAGATTCTGAGGAGTCTCTGGGTCATGAACCTATCCCTCCAGCATGTTTTGTTTATTGTGATGACAAGGTTTAGATCCCTGGAGCGTGTGGTTCTGTGGGATTGGGATTTATTTAAGTGTAGCATGTCCAGCAGCTCTGGGTTTGACATGGCCTTGTATGTTAAGCAGAGATTGCCTCTGAGTAGATGATATGCAACAGAGTATAGCTGGAGTTTTTTAAGGCGGTCAGCGTAGGGCATCTGCTTTAGGCCTGTGATTCTTTTAGTGAGGTATTTCACTGAAAACGTTTTTTTTCTGAGAGGCAAAACCTCTGTATCTCTGATAAGTTGTGTCTCTAACTTCATCATTAATATATTACTACTCTGAGGTCACATTATCTTGGCATTACTATGAGATATTTGGTTTTGTACAAAAATAAAATACTTAGTGAGGGGGTGGGTGCACTGGCCCAAATTTGGGCATATAATGGCCATTGCCCCTATGTATAAAATGTGCTGCTTTGTAAAATTTGTGTTGTGCTAATTTTCAGTGTGAATGTTTTAGTCATTTGCTTTTTTTATTAAATGCTTTTCAGTCATTTAACATTGTAGGGGAACCAGTGAAATGCCGCGCTAAGTATATTCTCTGAACTGATACTCGTATGTTCAACCACAGCAAACATTAAAGTTCTGCCCAGTAAAGCATAGGTGAAATGTAATTTTCATTTTAAACACTGTAAGCTTAAAAGAAAGAAACACATGTTGTAAATGACACACACACACACACACACACACACACACACACACACACACACACACACACACACACACACACACACACACACACACACACACACACACACACACACACACACACACACACACACACACACACACACACACACACACACACCACACGCATTCTATGGAGACAGCACCATGACTTGAGCTAAAGAGCTGGAGATTTACACCAGGCTTTAGGGAACTGGCCAAAGCTATTATTTGATTGACAGGTGGTCATTCATTCTTACTTGCATGATTGCTCAGTGTGAAGTTCACAGCTAAGTAAGCTTCATTTTTTTTAATGACCTCATCATCTAAGTGTGGGCAACAGCTAAATTACTACTTTTCAACAGCAGGAAGGGGTACACCATCTCTGGAGGCATGAACGATGTCTCAAGACCAGCTAGGTTTCGCATCCCCATCAGCAGAAAAACACACAGAGTACAATTTGGTCAGCTACTATCAGACTTTGGTTTCTTTGACCTTCAGTGATTCTAACAGTAGAAAAATGTGATCACCCCATGGCAAATCACACACACAAAAGAAGAAAAAAACACCTGTGGCATACAACTCCTTCTCAGCACCTGTGTCAACAAGATCACGAAGCATCCAAATGCCCTGACGTATTTGTCAAAGGTGAAATTCAGGCAAGTTCATGAGCTAGTATAATGAATGCAAGGATATTTCCATGTTAAATGGGCTTTTTTAAAGGATTGAACACGTCATTTTCCTTGGCTAGAATGTCTTCACCAAGGGTTATTGCTTTATTTTCCTAACTAGTCACTACAAATGTTTTTGATTTATATGCCTTAGTATTAACCATAATAAAAGAAAACTTTCAATCTGTCGCAATGAATAATAAAAGCCGAACTTGACTTTGAAGGCAGAAAGTATAAAATCCAGTTTTGGAGGAACGAACACACTTGCATTTCATGGCTGAGTCATTCACTACTAATTATCATGCCCTTTTAGCTTTATTTATTTAGTTATTTATTTCCAGTTTGATAACCGGGGAAGTCCACTGGGCCCGAAAGCCCGTTTTCAGTGGAGGCCTGGGGAGAAAAGCTCCATATTACAAATACATTACACACATAAGGCTCTGTGTTCTAAAAACATAGCACATTTAACAATTTCCAAAAACATAGCACATTTAACAATTTTACATGCAAAAAATAACATTTTTATACAATTGTATTGTTATCATAGAAGAGAGAGAAAAAAAAATTATACATAGATATGAAATGCAAAATAAGTAAATCAGAGGACAAGTGTAGGAAAAAGGAGGTGCAAATAATTTAAAGGAGAAGAGATGCCAGGAGGAAGATAAAAAAGAACAGTTAGACTAAGATTCGTTTTATTTTTGAGTAGAAAAAGTACATCTTATGGAAAAGGTAAAAGATACATTTGTGAGAATAGGCATGTAGGCAGTGGGGAGGAGAGGATGTAAAAGGAATATATATATGATTGATATATATGATATACTGATGTGCCATGCTCCATAGGCTTAAAAGTGTTCTTTTTTCCCAATTACTGTGGCCTAGATTTGATTTGATGAAATGTGTTTGTTCAAGTCACACAATATGAAAAAAAACATTGAATTATCAAAAAAGGATCACAACAGAACAGGGAAAATCATCTTGCCCCACTCTATGAACTATGTTAAAGCCCTTTGTGGAGTTTGCAATGTTTTTTTTTTTTGCCTTCAATGCTTTTTGTTTGTTATTTTGTGACTCACCTAATAAATGTTTGAGATTTGCTGACAGAAACATAACTGTGTTGTTATGTAATAACCAACATTCCAACCAACATTAGGAACTACCTAACCTTCTACTGGCTAACAAACTAGTAACTGCCCACAAGATTCTCTACCAGCCAGAATGGACACCTAATCTTAAAACTCTCAATCACCCCCTACCAGAACCTTAAAACTCTTCGATCCTGTAACAAAATGCTAGCTTTCACCTTCAAAACTAACAAATCAGCTGGGGAAGCTTTGTTTATGAACTCATTTGGTAAAGTCTGGAACTCTCTTCCAACAGAACTAACCTTACAACCCTCTCCAACCCAATTTAAAAAAAAAAACCTCAATCAATACTTCACTATGCGATGGCTCTGTCCCTGTTCTACCCCTGACTAATCCCCACACTCTTCTACTGTGCACCCAGTTAGGGTCTCCTAGCAGTGTCTCTGAATCCTAACCTAATTACTCTGTATAAACTTGTTGTTTAAGTGAAATCTAGAATGTATTTTAAGTAACCTATAAAGTGACTCACAAATATATATGAACTTTTTGAATGTTGGGCTGGAAACTTGGAAAGTGACTTACAAATATATTATATAACCTCTATCTTGAATTATACGAATAGTGGAATGGTTTCAATACGTAGATATGTAACAATTTCTCTGCATTGTATTTCTCTATTGTATGTTACATTGTATTATGTTGCCCTGCCCTGTCTTATGTCTTCTGTATGGAGCTTTTCTCCCCGGGCCACCCCTGAAAATGGACATATATCCAGTCGGACCTTCCCAGTCAAAAAATGTAAAAAAAAATAAATAAAATTCCAAATGAATGGCTATCTCTAAAGACATAGAGAGGTGTTGAAGCTAGATATGCTTTCCATCTGATCCAAAATAGGATGGGTCTGATGAATTTATCACGTGAGGACTATGCCATTTAGACTTCCACATTCAGAACTTCCCTTTTTGTTGAGTTCCAAGGGCTCCTAGATGGAAAGTGATACTAGCCACCTCTCATAGATTGTTGAACACAGCCTTGTAGACTTCTCTTCACTTGATGAGTATCCACTCAGCTCAGCCCTGTAATGTTATCTCACACACACACACACACACACACACACACACACACACACACACACACACACACACACACACACACACACACACACACACACAAACATTCAAACACACACTCAGATGTGCACACACACACACACACACACACACACACACACACACACACACACACACACACACACACACACACATGCATTGTTGCAGCATGTTCTCTGCTAGCTAACATAGTTCTGCAAAAAATTCATAAAGACCCTGACCTGATAAGTGAATAGCTTCAAAAAGCTAATAATTAATGTTTTCTTATGACAATTCTTGGATGCTTGCCAATGCTCCCACTCCCATGGTGTCCATTAAAGACCTTATGGCTCCTCTGCAGAAGTGGAATGCTTTCTCTATTGCCCTTAAACCCCTCCTGTGATGCTGTTGAAGCATCTGAATGATATGCAAACATTATATAAGCACTCAGGGCTAGAACTACCTCACTGAAGATTATCCATTTAGACCATTTCCTGCATGACATTTACTTGAAGGCTGCTCTAGTAATTTACCTTCAGAATGAATCGATAACAGTGCTGGTCATTTTTCATATTCTACCCACTGATATTTCTCTGGAGATACCTCCTCATATTTACCCTTGCATGTTTTGTTTTCTTGTATCAGGAAAAGACAAAAACAGCATTAAAAGAAGTGTAGCACAATATACTGTGTATCATCCGATGATTCCTGCATCCTCTTTGTTTAGATTTACTTAGCATGCAAGCTTGCAAAACAAGCTGCACTAAATGTAATGAATGGATATGTTTGACTTTCACATGGTTTTGGATACTACACTGTTTTTTGCAAGATTCTTATCTACTGATGAATGTGAGTAAGAATATATGTGTGTGTTTCCAAAAGGCATTTTGTACTACAGTATCATGGGTACAAAGGCCTCATAATATATAGTTTTGCAGAACATCAGCTTTATACCAGAGACTAGTATGTTGTTGGTCCGCCTTCCACCTAGCAAGGTATATAAAGGCTCCTCATTCTATCACTGTCATAAGGTACTATGTCAGGTCCATCTTAAATGATTCCTTGCTAAGTTGAATCAGCCATGAAACCCAAAGGATCTAAAAAAATCCACTAGGTGTGCTATGAGAAACAGCTTATCTTATTTAGAAGATATAAGGAAAACCTGGCTATTTTGTGCCACCTCCACCCTTTCTTTTTAGGACCCAGAGGATGTATGAGAGAAAAAGTAGACAGGCTTAGTACTATAAGTCTGATCTACAGACCTGATAAATGTTGTGTTACATATTTCACAAAGCCTACTATGTTCCACTCAATATGCATGAACAACATATCTTTAAAGGAAATTGGCTCATTTACTTTTGTAAAACAGGTAGATAATGTATATACTCAAGCCATTAAACAACTTCAAAATCAAAGTCAGAAAGTAGCTTTATTGTCATTTAGATCTACACAAGTGTAAAATGAGATTCCATGCATTCAGTTCATCATGGGACAGACAAAAAAGAAACCACATACATAGAAAGACATCATTTAAAAAATATATAATAATACTACTACCATCTTATAAATCAACTGTACACTATATACACTATATATACTCCTAGAAACACACACTTGTTAAGTTACTAAAAGCACACATTTAGCAGTAAGGTTCAAGTAATAGTACTACACATGAACCATCTATCGCATTATGGGTGAACAAGCACATAGCAGTAGCAGCTGAAGAAAAAATATTGCACCTGGGTTAGTAGTATAAATTATAATGATTAGTTGGGCTTAATAAATAATAGATAAAATAATATCTCACAGTGAATGAGAAGTCCCAACATCCTGACCTGTCAATAATCAGACCTAATGTTGGAGTTAAGAGGTTTGATCATCTTTGGATAAAAACTGTCTTTGAATCTAGTTGTCCTGCATCGAATACTGCGGTATCTTTTACCCGATGATAGGCTCATAAACAGACTGCTGGATGAGTTGAGTCTTTTAGCATTTTGGTGGCTCTGTTTATGCTCCTCGATGTATAAAGATCCAGGATTGTGTGCAGACTAGTGCCAGTTATCCTCTTGGCAACTCTCACCACTCTCTATAAGGATTTCTTATCTGCGACCGAGCAGCTCCCATACCATACCGAAAAATTGGATGTTGGGATGCTTTCAATTGCTGCTGTGTAGAAGGTGGAAAGTGCTGACAATAGTAGTTTTGCCTTTTTGAGTCTTCTCAAAAAGTGGAGATGTTAGTGTTCTTTTTTCACTATGTGGCAGGTGTTCCCGGACCGAGAGAGATCATCACAAATATGAACTCAGAAGAATTTGGTACCGCTTACCCTTTCCACCATCTCTCCATTGATCAGGAGTGGTGCATGGGGTGTTTGCCTCATCCTGTAGTCTACAGTATCTCTTTCGTTTTATTTACATTCAGGTCAAGCTTGTTTCTTGCACACCAGGCCATCAGTGTGTTAACCTCTTCTCTGTATGCACTCTCGTCCTCTCTCCTGATGAGACCCATGACTGTGGTGTCATCAGCAAACTTGGTGAAATGATGAAAAATCTTACCATAAGAAACCCAGATTGCTTATCAGAATTATGCAAAACTTATATTAGACCAATACTAGAGTACAACTGTTGTTTCTGTGTGTACAGTAAGGGACAGATGAAATTTATAAAAGAGGTACAAAGAAAATGTCATGGTTTACTGCTTTTAGCTACACTAATAAAAGTAAAAAGGACCAAGTAAAGATTATTATGTCTTCTAACAATCTGTTCAAGAGAGCTTTTGTTTATGAAATCTAAGAACTTTTGGGTGTCTCCTACATTAGAGGTATAGACGCTCCATTTGATTGATAGGTAAAGTCTCCTAAAATAACAGAGTTTTTGTTTATTGGGAGTTTATCAATTATTTATTTATTTATTTGCTTTTGTTTACCGGGAAGGTCGGAATGGGCTAACAATGGATTCCCTTTTCAGTAAGGACCTGGGGATAAAAGTTCTACAAATGCAGATTATTGCCAAATAAAATACATACAAGATGAGAAACCAAAGTGCAAATATTGTCAGCATAATTATACAGACATTTCAAGGGAATGCAATGGGAAGTAGATAACAATTATAAAAGTTCCAGCAATGACAATAACATCTAACAATGCAAAAGAGACATGATAGAAAAACAAAGTACAAATACTTGTCAATATACTAATCCAGACCTGCAAGGCTTACATGATTATCGGGGGATATATATTGTGCCTTGTAACAAGTTATAAACTGATAGCTAGTACTATTTAGTGTGATTTGGAGATCAACGCATTCTGTTTGAGGGTCCTGGGAGGTAATCTGTGTAGACGTGGTATGGTCTCTAACAAACATGAAGACACCACTACAATTACCACTGGGTCTGAAGACATCCTAAATGCAAAACCCATATAAGGAACATTTGCTTTCTAAGCATTTAAATCAAGTTTTGGTAATTATACAGACATGGATGTATTCCAAATGCAGGACAGCCTTAAGGCCAAGCATTTTGTTATTCAGACCTATTGCATTACATTAATGTAATCCACTTTGAATTTGATATGTTAGTTATACTGGATTGTCCATCAGCTAAACTCTGCCTAAAATGAAGCATGGAGGCAGCAAAGGGTTTAGCCAGTATGCAGAAGCTTTGGAATGAGAGTTGCAGACCATCCTTGGCAAAGCATGCAGGACTGTCAATCATCTTCTTCCATGCTGACACATAATGGATCCTCCTGGAATGACACCAAATGTCAATTGTGGATGCAAATAATGCAGTGACAGCTGGTGGCTTCAAATCAAAGTGGGGGGCTGCAGAAGAGCTGAATGGGTGGAGCCAATGGGAAGGGGTGTGGTCAACTAGAAAGGGATGGGGCTATGCAAAAAAATGCAACAACTGGGACTTTAATTGAATACTCTGTCCTGGGTGCCAAACCATCATTATGAGAGTCCAATCAAGACAAAATGAAGTGTAGAAGAAAAAAAAATATTTAAATGCATTGGCTACATGACAGCTTACTTAATATCTAGATGGAAACAAAAAGGTTGTAAGGCATGAAAAAAGAAATTACTTTTTAAATACATTACTGGAATGCCAGTCAAAATCAAGTATAAAAAAGCAAACAGCACTCAATTCAAATCATGTCTCCTTGCACTGCAGTTCTAATTATAATTCATATTCAGCTTTATAAAAGTACCAAGTAACATGCTGAAAGTAGCAATCTCTGTGACACCTCTACTTGTAAAAATGTTTCTTAGCCAAAAAAGACCTACTTCGTGACAACAACTATCTACTTGTTTCATGTGGAAAATATTATCAAAGTAAAAAATGAACAGCAAACAAGAAACAAGCTCAAGATAAATTGCTTAAAGGATTACTGCACAAGCTATGGACCACACATGATAGATTGGCATTCTGTTTAGTTTACGGGTAAAGCCTGCAAAGATGACTTCAATTCTCCAACAAATGCAATGAGCTTCTAAAAATATTGCAATCCTGTCCTTTATTAAAAGTACTGTCATATGCATTTCAATACCTAAGGCTTATATGCAATCTAGTTATGCAAATATTCTCTGCATGGCAACAACAAAAAGGCTTTCAATGTTGGTAATTCTTTAACAGTATGCTTATTAAAGCTTATTTGCATCTTACAGTCTCAGACAAGCTTACCTGATGGTCATTAAAGCATTGCTACTTAAACACAGAGCAACAGGTACTGCAACAACATGCATTTTCTGAATAAGAAGCATAAATCAACAGTATAAAAATATGACAGAAAACCAGAACATTCTGCAAAATCAAGGACAGATGAAAAGCCACTGCAGTACTTGTGTCTACCTTGGATGGGGGGATACTCTGCACACTTACACTGCATAACTGCTCCTTGCCTTGATTGGACACATCCAGAGTCACTACATGGGGGAGTGTGGAGCAACAAGCATGTCACGATTTGAAATGTCTCTGGCTGACAGTGATGGCCCTGACACATTTATCATACCTCTCAACCTCAGAGCAAGAAATCTGGACAAAGCCATAAATAGAAGTGGGACAAAGGTCCAAAATAAGGACAATTTTTAAATATTGCTCTTATAAACTTAGAAAGATAATAGAATAGTAGGTCTTGCATTAATATGAATTTTTTGAAAGGTATGAATTCTGAAACTCAATCATCTGTCATTATTTTCTAACTTCAATCATTAATGATTTGCCACTAATTTGCCAGAAAACCACAATTTTATGAAAAACAGACCAAACGTGATGCAAAAATATAAAATAACCAAATAATACAGCTAGAAACCTGTCAAAGAAGGGACACTTTTTAATTAGTACTGTTAACTTGAGCAGCTGACAAAATAAGAGAATCTACATGCATTTCTGAAATTAAAAGTAATCTATTACTCTGATCATTGCAATTATTTATTAATTGTAAACCCTCCACATTTTCTTCCAAATTTGCCATTTTGCAGAGGGATTATTAGGGGGAGAGCAACATTCTGAGCCAAAATCGGGGACAGTTGAGAGGTTTGGATATACCTAATTCTATAAAGTGATTTATTTGCTCGTACCTCTCAACCTCTTAATGCAGGAAATCTGGACAAGGCAAAATATATTGTGGGAACATACAAACAGTACTAAAAATTGCTCTTGTATAAACGTAGACAGTTAACAGAATAACAAGTCCTGCTTTAGCATGCATTTTTCTGAAGGGTATGAAGTCTGAAACTTAATGTCTGTCATTATTTAGTGACTTCATTCCTAAATGATTTGCCAGAAAACCACTAATGTTATGAGGAAGAAACCAAAAATAAGAAACAAAAATCTATTCATTCTGCAAAAATCTGGACAGTTGAGAGGTTTAGTTCAGCCGGGGCTGAGTTTGCCGCCCTTCACCCCTTACAAAATCATGGTCAAACGGGACTTCCCCCCTGCAGCTACTCCAGTGTCCCATTACTTGGCTATTTCGCCCCATTCACCATAAACACTGTAATGTGCATACTGCTTTACTTCTGCGATTATTTGGATTTCATTTAAAAGTTTTAATTTACTTTTTACAGTACAAACACCAATGGACATCTGCTAAACAAAGCAATGCAGTTTCACAATGAAAATAGACTTAGCATTAAAACTTCTCTCCCCTTGAAACTCACATTCATTGAAACAGCATTGAAACCCACATTCAAAGAAAATACATCTGGTCAGTGGCAGATAAAGATTTACTTTGGGCTGTTTTCAAATCATAAGCCCCTTGCACAAGAAACATACATGTGTTCTTTGATACACTTTCCTGATTGTATTAAATTATATTCCTTGAATAATACAGTACAGTTGCTAGAGGGCATTTTAAATGTATTGTTTTGAACATTTTTTCAGTAAACAATGAAACAAAATGCATGCACCAATAATGACAAAACTGCCCAATTCAGAACATTTCCATAATAAAAGTCTACTCAAACTTCTACAATCCACCAGCATCAGTAAATATGCACAATCTCTGCGGAAGTAAAAGTCATGTAAATAATTCCGCATTAAAGAGATCTGTAACTAATGAAGAGGTTGCTGCTAGCACACAACTTTATATTTCATTGTTTCATCTACAAATAAAGTGCATGTTGCTCTTGAGGAATAAATTGCCTATGCTACATTAAAAAAGATAAGCTATAATACGGCAATAGGGAATGGATGGCAAACTGATTAACAGGTTCATTGTTACTAAGTATCTCTGCCAAAGAGGACATTCTCAGGACTGCAGCATCCACCCCTTTAAAAGTACAACACAGTACAGTATCAGTAATGCATCTATATACTGGGGAGAAGCACACACAATCTTCTGCATCAAAAGCAAGTACACTGCCTGTTGTGTTATTAACAACACAAGCAGACACAGCATAAGCAGCACTAAACTTCTCTTCAAGCTCTCAGCTCCTTGTAAAATGCAATTGTCATTCAACTGTATCTCTCAACTTTGAAGCACAAGAAATTTGGAAAAATTTATTTGGGGGGGAGGACAAAAGCCCAAAAACTAGGGACACATTTTTAACATTGCTTACATAATCTTGGAAAGTTGCTAGAATAAAATACCGTGCTATCACCATGCATTTCACTGCCAAGTCTTGAACCCAGGACCCTGTACACTACAGTCAGAGCAACATACTGCTATGCCAAATCAGCTGTTTCTTAAAAGGCAGGTAGACTGAAACTTAAATGGCTATCATTTGGTGAATTATGTTCTCACCATATCTCTCAACTTCTTAGCACAAAACACCTACACAAAGCCAATAATGGGGGAATACAGCCCCCAAACTTATTCAGTGAATTCAGTTCTCACCATAGCTCTCAACCTGTTAGCACACAAAAACTGGACAAAGCCAATAATGGGAGAATACAGACCCAAAAACAGGGACAAATTTCAAATATTGATCTTATAAACAGAAAATTGCTAGAATAAAAGGCTTTGTGTTACCATTTACTTTCTGAAGAATATAAAGTCTGACATTCAAATGCCTGTCATTATTTCATGAATTCAAAAATTTAGAAGAAACACAGATTTTATGAGGAACAGAGGAAAAATATGAGACAAAAAATTCACAAGTGGTGGTGGGTAGGGGATTCAAGCTCTTGGTTCCTACTCCCAAGGTACAGAGTTTGAGTCTAGTCACCAGGTATATTTTCTGACTTTACACACACACACACACACACACACACACACACACACACACACACACACACACCCTTTTGTTAATATAAACAAGCACCCACAGAGTTTCAGTCCAAAAGCTGCAGCCAAGCCCCAATTTCAAAATGAAAGCCCAAGCCCTTGAGAGAGAGAGAGAGAGAGAGAGAGAAAGTCCTGTTGTTCCTGCGAGGGAAGACTAGAGCCTGCAGACGTTGCAGTCCAATCCCCTTTCAGTCTATGCAGTTGCAACTGCATAGACGTCTGGGATCTTTGCTGTTGCAGGCTGTCTTCCTAATCCGGACTGTCTCATCAGCAGTCCGCATTCTGTGCACATGCTCCGGACTGGTTCAGTAGCAGTCCGGACTTGGGAAATGCTGTGAGTGCGCATGTGTGAGTTCTGGGACTCGGGGAAATTTTGCGAGTGCGCATCTGCGAGTTCCGGGACTCACTTTTCTTTTATTTATTTTTTCTTTTGTTTTGATTTTTTTTCTTTCTTTTCTACAGCTGCGGGTAATAGCACGAGCCCCCTCCCCCCGGAATAATGTTTTCTTTGTATCTAGGCATCATTCTTGGAGAAGGAAGGATTCTGCTCAGAATCAGAAACTTTTCTACATTTGTGACATGCATGGAGATTTCTCATATTTGCTAGGTGAAAGGGCATTAAGATTAAGATATCAGACATCCTGGACAATTCACCATCATTCTGTCTTTATCCAGCCCAGTGAAAGGAGAATTAGTGTGCCTGATTATAAAGTTACCGATCACTAAAATGTTTTTAATTGTAGAGTGTCATTGTGTACTGGATTTGAGATGATTTCAATCCTGGTGATTCTGCTGAAAATGTGACAGAATGTTATGTAGTTTTAGATTTTCAGTGAAACCTAGTCTTCAAGGGTCTAGGAGGTTTTGGCAGGGATTTTTTTTTTACAGTTTCCATCTAAGTCATTGCAGTATGGGATGGTGTAGAGTGCTGTGGAAATGTATGTGGTTCTCAGTCTGTGATTTTTGTGAATGAAGCTTCTATTTTAGTTAAATATTTGCATCTCTCACAAACATAATGTCTTACGCTAGGTAAAAGTTCATTATCTGTAAACATCAAACACTTGCAACACTTCCTAAGGATGCCACTGGCTATGTTCTTGGCAACAAAAGGAAGACCAGCAGGCTGACCTTTCATTTGGAGAATTTGTTACAATTATACAGACTATTATATTCAGTTAAATGAGCTGTCAGGCTGCATTGTGGAGGATATCACTAGGGGTGCTAAGCAGCTATTACATATATGTTAAGCAGCGCAACTGCCAACTGCTAATGGGAACATGGAGCAACTAATTATGAGCGAATTCCAGTAAAACGGAACAGCTATGAGTTGTTACACTCTACTTTGAGGGCATGTTATGCACAGCATGGCTTCTTGTGCAACTGCAGGCAGCCATCTATAAAACAGATATTAAAAGTAACACTAATTATAAAGGATTTGGATAGGTTAGGTGGTAACAGACAGATACTGCTGTTTCTGTATAGTCCATATTGCACGGTCCCAGTGTGATGAGCAGCACCACACAAACACAGGCAATTTATAATAAACAGAAAAGCAGCTAAAAATTTCAAATAAGTATGCTGTCCATTAACAACTGATAGTCTTCAAGATCCTACAACAATAAATGGCCTAGAATTGCCTCTAACCTTTTTAATTAGTAAGGTTCTCAGGAAAATGGTGCATACACAGCTTCACCAGTACCCAATATCCCTTGATATCCTTTGATCCATATCTGTCTGGGCTTAGCTCCAGACACAGCAATGGAATGTTCTCATTAGACTGATACATGATCCCCTGATGATATAGTCAGTCTCGGTCTTCCTTGATCTCCCAAGAGCATTTGACACATGAATCAGGACATTCTGAGTATCTGTGCACTTACTGTACTCATGTGGTTTGGCTCTTAACGTCTTAGTCACTTCCAATTGGTGTATGGTACTGAATCCTCCACTATCTACCCCCTTGTGTGTGAAGTGCCACATCACTTGATCCTTTTATCTTTGCCCCCACCCTTGATATTCTTGGTGCACATGCTACCTTTAACTAAATGTCACAAGGGGAAATCATAAATATATCACTGTTCCAATTATGAGATCCAGCTATACCTCACATTTTCTCAACAGTTTGTGTTTAATTATTCTACTTTTGAAGACCTGAGGAGGTTATACGAACATGGATGAAATAAATTTAAATTATACTTAACCTTTCCAAAGATATTGGCTTTATTGCTATGTGCCAATGTATATCTCTTATTAGCCAGTTTCCTGCATCACCTTTTCCAGTGAGAATACACTGGAGTTTGTGCCAAGCATGTTGAACCTGGGAGTAAGACTGACAACTCATTCACATAGAAGGGACAAGTGTCTGCTGCTGGAAAGTCATCCTATTACTATCCAAAAAACATTTCCAAGGTAAAATACTTGGGTCCCTCCTTGAACCATGCCAAAGTGGTTCATGCACTGGTTTCTTTCCATTTAGTTTACCATAATGCACTTCACCTTTGGCTTATAACCAGTGACCTCACTTCTATTCAGAATGTGTAAAATTCTGCAGCCAGTATACTGAATGATGCTTTTCATACCAGCTATATTACTCCTGTAATTTGGGTTCTGCAATTTCTACCTGTTATGGTGAGATCACTTTTTAAAATCTTAGTTTTAACCTGTCATGCCATTTACAAGCTGGATCTTATGTATATACAAGAACTTCTGTCTTCCTATATACTTTGGCATGAGACTTCAGGAAGGCAATATTTTACCTGCTTAGTACCATTCCCATGGAATCAGTTACCTTCCATGATGTGTGCTTGCAAGACTGCGGCCTTGTTTCAGGGGCCCCTTAAATTCTTCCCTTTTTATGGAACTGATTCGGCCTGCTGGGGATCTAGCTGTTTGTGTAACTTGCAGGTAGCTTCATCCGTCTAAGTTGGGAACTGCTGATCAAACTGTGCTGGATGCATGATAAAAAGAACTACTGTCTTTAGAAAAGACATAAACAAAATGGGAAACCTAAGAATCATTCTTATGCTAATAAACCTTATGATTTGGGAAGATACAATTCAGGGGACAACGACCAGAACCAAGTTGAAAATGTTCAAAATTTGGACTTGGACTTTGAGGCTACTGGAAATGACTGTGTAATAGAGGAAGAATATGTTCAAGATGGAAATTTTAATAGAGGGAACAACACAGACTGGCACTCAGGAGAACATTTCCAACAGCCCCAACAACAACAACAAAAAAACTACAGAGGGGGGAGGGGGGCAACTTGGAGATCACAACCGGGCAATGGACAGAGGAGACAGTACAACACCAGGAGTACGAACAAACAGTGGGATTGACACTCTTAGAGACGATAACAAATCAAACTGGGGACTTCATGATTTACAATTACACCGGATGCCACATTGACAAAGCCAACAAAGGGTTGTAACATAGTAGAACTTTTAATTGATTTTAAGATGTTTATGCGGAAATTGAACTTGAACATTATGTTCGGCAGTGTTAACAACAACACCACAAATGAGTTACATGTGACTAGTAGCTTTAACCCGCCACAGAACCCTTTACTATGTATGTATGAATATCTATGTGAAAACGAGTTCAGAAACATAGTAAGAAGTCACAAAAGAAATCAAAATATAAACATCACAAGAGAAGAAAATAGTCTTCTCCTTTCCCTTAGGAGTTTGCCAATAAGACTTATGAAACCTGATAAAGGGGAAGGCCTTGTGGTAGTATATAACGTAGACTACTCTAAATCAATGTTAGCCTTGTTAGAGAAAGACACCTATGAAAACTCCAGTAGAAATGAACTAAACCAGGCCCACCATAACATCAGATCAACTATCAACGATTTATATCTGGAAGGATTAATTAGTGTAGAACAAAATCATTATCTAACAATTCCAGCCCCAAGGATCCCAAAAATCTTTGGTATCCCCAAACTCCATAAAAACCTGAGAAATCCACCTTTTCGTACTTTGGTAGATGCAAGACAGTCGATAACATATCCTTGTGCTAAATTTGTAGATGTACTTTTGAAAAAATATGTAGGAACTCAAGAACAGATTTTAAAAGATTCCTGGACCCTTTTGGGGGACTTACAGGATATACCATTTGACCCGTCACTTAATTTTGTGACTATAGACATCTGTGATTTGTATACTTGCATACCACAAGATTTGGGGATTGAATGGGTGGTGGAGTTTATTAAATCAAAAGGAGCTACACAAAATGAATGCAGGATGGTAGAGAAATTACTGGATTGCATACTTAAAAACAACTTTGTTTCCTTTGAAGACAGGTTGTATGTGCAAAAGTCTGGCGTAGCAATGGGGTCCCCAGTAGGAGGTAGTTTTGCAAATTTGGTATTAGCATATTGGGAAACTACCTATGTGTTAAACCAACCTTGGAGTTCTGGCATTTACATGTACAAGAGGTTTCTGGATGATATTTTTATCCTAACCAAAGGACAAGAAAAAGAAGCAATAGAACTCGTTGACCAACTTACAAATACCACAACTTTCTTGAAGTTCACAATGAATTTTGATAAAACGAAGGTAAACTTTTTGGATATTGAGTTAAATAAAACCACACATGGTTATGTATCTAAAATTCACAGAAAGGAAACTTTTTCAAACACCTACCTCCATTTTTCCAGCCAACACCCCCTTCACCAAAAGAAATCAGTGGTGAAGGGGCAACTTGTGAGGGCAGCTAAAATGACTACCCTAAATAGAGATTTTGACATAGAATGTGATAACTTACATTCAATGTTTTCACATAGAGGTTATCCAGACAGTTTTTTGGAAGGTATCTTCAAGGAAGTCATAGGAAAAAGAGAAAAAGGGATTTACAAAGCAATTTTGACTACTGCACTCCAACAGGAGGGTGTTGTTAGGTGTGGTAATATTGAATTAGGGGAGGTTAACACAGAAAAAAATTCCTCTGGAGCAGGGTTAGGGGTAGCAATAACAGGAGAAAATGACAAGAACTACAATACAGCATTTATCTTTACATATTGCCCAGAAGCCAGTCAGATTTGTTACACAGTCAGAAAATATTGGTCTAGTTTGTCACTAGACAGGGAACTAGCAAAAATTTTAAAGGATGGACCTGTCATTACATATAGAAGAGATAAGAATTTGAAACAATTGTTAGAAAGCAAGGCACATAGTACCAAAAGAAAGGGTGGTACTAAGAAGTGTGGCTCATGTAGGTACTGCAGTTATATAACTTCTGCAGACACTTTCACCATTAGGAAAGAAACTTACTCTACAAAAGGAAATTACAATTGTAATAGTAAGAGAGTGGTGTACTTGGCTCAATGTGAAGAATGTCCCTCATTTTATGTGGGGAAAACGGACAGACGGCTTAGAGATCGAATATATGAGCACATTTACGCTATTAGGAAAAATAAAGAAGAAAATGCCTTGGCAAGACATTGTAATGTTAATACAGGACACACATTTAAATTTATGATTATAGACCAAGTACAAATAAATCCAATGAATTTGATACACGAGAACATGTTGAGGTTGTACCTTGAGAAGAAAGAATTGGAGTGGCAACTCCGTTTGACATCCTGTAGGGATCCGGGGTTAAACGAAGTTTGTTCGATTACCTGCATATTAAAATTAAAAAGTTTACTTAGGTAATACAACATCAGATATTAAGGGATATATGTGAACGTTCAAAATGTCCTAAATGACACAATATAACTATAGGTTAACGAACATTAAAGTTAGAGACCTGTTATATATATATTTTTCACTAGTCATTTAGTTGGATGGGAATTAAGTTACCCATGAAAACTTAGAGAAAGATCAGCCCCCCATAAGTAGTCCCTTGGTATAAGTACCCGTAAAAGGGTTTTGTTATTTATTTATTTGTTGTCATAGGTTTCCTTGTCCCTTTGGTTACATTTGGCATACATGATTAAGATCCTTAGTGTCAATACAACACAATTTTGTCGCAGAAAATGGCTAAACAATTTTAAACAAATGTCTTTTAAAATTTAATACAGCATACATACAAGAATGGTTTTACTTGGATATTATATTGTATTTTAGCTTTAGGGTCGATTTTTTGAAAACATGTTTAAAAATGTTTAATTATTTGTAAGGTGGGCATTATACACTTAGGGAAACATATACACACACTGTTTATATTGACATACACCTGTTTAGGTATAAATTAAATGTATATTGTTCCCTAAAAAGGATGATTGCCCGTTTAAAGCTTCATATGACATCATCATAGGGCTTTATTTAAATGTGCACTGGCGCGAAAGCCAGTGTTTGTCTGATGAAGTTTGAACATTGGTTCAAACGAAAAACGCTCTATGCGTTTCACGCAACTTGTTTTTTGTAGAATAAAAGTTTACTTTATTTTAAAATACTGGTGAAGTTCGCTGTTGGACTTTGGTGTGCTGACTACTTTGTGGCTTGTTGATCTTGGCTGAAGGAGCCTGTCGTTCGTGGTTGGTGCTTGGTAATTCCATTTTTGTGGTACGGAGTTTGCGGTACTTTTTGTAACACTGCCTGGGATGACATGCTTGACAAGCCACGCTGCTTCGCAAGGGACGGCTTGCACCTGTCACCCCTGGGATTCCGGATATTGGCTAAGGCTCTTGCCACCCCCATAGTGCCTTTTTTAGGCAAGGCTCAAATTCTAAACCTACCACCCTAGAAAACAAAAATGGGAAGAAACTGAGGGTAATGCTGCTCAATGCCAGAAGTCTAAATCTCAAAATGCACGCACTCAAGGCCCTTCTCAGTATGGAGAACATCGATGTCTGTGCTGTAACTGAAACCTGGTTCAAAGCTCCTGAGAGCACCCCGGCACTATTAGGTTTTACCTCATGTCATGCGCCCCAAAGTATCCATATTCATAAAGGATACCCACACCTCCAGGTTGGTGGCAACACACAAAGCTTTGGAAACCATCCAGGTGCAACTAACCATAGGCAAAACTGCTCTACAAATTGTAGCATGCTACAGGCCACCCTCTCAAACTCAGAAACCCCACACAGCCTTCCTGAAGACACTGGAGGGTATAAATGTATCTCCAAACACAATCATATTGGGTGACTTCAACTACCCGAATATAGACTGGGAACATTACTCAAGCCCTAACTTTCTAGCCCAATGGTTCCTGGAGTTCATAATTTCAAATGCCATGGAACAGCTAGTCACTGTTCCTACGAGAGGAGAAAATATACTAGATCTCATTATCACAAACATGGGGACAAAATGCTCCACACCGGAAGTATATCCCTCATTGGTGAGATCTGATCATAAACTAATCTCACTGGAAATCCACATCCCCCCACCCCAAACAAAAAAGACCACAGTGAAGAACTTCTCTAAAGCAAACTTCACACTACTCAAGACTGGTGTGGTATCCTTCAAGGCCCCTGAGCCAGTGGAAACCACAACCCTAGCTCTGGAAGCCCTTACAAATGCCTGCTATGAACACCTCCAGGACTGCATGAATCAGGCAATCCCAAATAAAACCAAGACTCTTTCCACATCCAGTCTGGTGGACCCCAGCCATAAACAAACTTTACAATAAGAGGAGAAAGCTATTACATGATAGAACAAAATCCATAAAAGGGAAGTCACCCCTGATCATTATTAGTAAAAAATACGAGCACTCATAATATCAACTAAGGCCAATTTTGTGAGAAAAATTGCCATGGATTCAAAGGACAATCATAAGGCCTTTTTCAGCTATGTTAGGAACCTGGGTGGAAACTCCCAGATATGCTCAGAATTAGTCCAAAATGATACAAAAATCACTGAACCCACAGACATTGCCAACATACTGGCAGACAGATTCAGTGCAAACTTCACCCCCCTCCCCTAAAGGAGAGATAACTATCCCAGCAGAGTGTAGCCTCCCAGACATCTCAAATGCGCAGGTGAAAGCTGCTCTCTAAAGCTAAAACACAGCATCAATGGGACCGGATGGTGTCCCAAATGAGGAATTAAACCCGCATAAGGCAGCTGTTTAATCTCAGCCTTACCACAGGATACGTGCCCAAGGAGTGGCGCACGGCAACTGTGGTCCCACTCGGCGGTGCCTCTACGGACCCTGGGAATTACAACCCCATAGGCTTGACAAGTCTAGTCTGCAAAGCTTTGGAGAGGATCTTTGTGGAGGTCATAAACAAAGATATAGGGACTTGCAGACATTGGACCCGACCCAGTTTGGCTTCAAGGGCAGATCATGCCTTTTGAACTTGGTCAACTTCTTCAAACAGTCACCAAGGCCATTGATGAGGAAAGGCAGTCCATACAGCCTACCTTGACCTTGCAACACAATACCCCACTCGGGTATTGTAGAAAAACTTACCAGCTTAAATGTAAACCCATATGTCACAAGATGGGTTGCAAAAAGGACAGAACCCACAGGGTTAGAGTTGCTGGCGCTATGCCAGACTCCAAGCCGGTCACAAGTGGTGTCCCACAGGGCTCGGTCCTTGGCCCCTTATTGTTCAGCATCTACTTCTCAGAAGTACAGGCCAACATGGGAGGACTTTGGCTGACAAAGTTTGCAGACGACTGCAATAGTAGAAAGTGCATCGGACACGGATATCCTTCAGAAGGGACTCACGGAAACAGATAGCTGGTGCCAGAGCCATGGCCTGAAGTTAAACGCCAAAAAATGTATAGTCATACCCTGAGGACGCGGGAAAACAAGGTAACCCCTAGCTACCATATAGGTGGCAATCCACTAAGCACAGAAGAGGTTATCAGGGACCTGGGGACCCAGGTTGACAGTGGCCTTTCTTTTGACATTCACGTTGCTAAAGTGGTTAGAAAGACCTTCTACATTGCCCACCTGATCATGAAGGGATTCATATCCAGATCTAGTGAGGTCATTGTTCCCCTGTACTCTTCACTTATCAGACCAATGATCGAGTACAATGCCCCATTCGGGATGTATCTCACCCGACATCTGCAGCAATTGGAGAGACCCCAAAAGTTCCAGACCAAAAGGATAAAGGGACTCCAAAATCTGTCATATGCTGCCAGATTGAAGAAACTCCAGCTCTATTCAGTCGCATACCATCTGCTCAGAGGTGACATGTGCCTGACATACAAGGCCATGTCCAACCCAGAATTAATGGACATGCTCCACCTCAAAAAATCCATATCCACCAAAACCACTAGAGCAAGCGACTTAAACCTTAGCACGGATATAAATAGGATGTGCTGGAGGGATAGATTTATCACTCAGAGACTCCCTATGCTGTGGAATAAAATCCCGGTCCATGTGAGGCAGAGCACCTCACTGGCTCTGTTCAAGAGAAATCTTGACCTGTGGATGGGAGATCGTAGGTTTACCCCGGGAATCATCTCTGTGTCACTGCTGGACAGAAGCACAACAAACTAATGGGCACAGTATTTTTTTCATATAAGGGGGTGTGAAGCCACAAAACTTTGGGCTAGGCTTATAAATGCCTTAGGGCAGATAGCCTAGTATAAACCTATGAACCTATGAACCTATGAGTATATATCTTAACATTTCCAG
Organism: Protopterus annectens; assembly: GCF_019279795.1. Lineage (NCBI taxonomy): Eukaryota > Metazoa > Chordata > Ceratodontiformes > Protopteridae > Protopterus > Protopterus annectens. Next base: position 246,550,508 of record NC_056726.1, read on the forward strand.
GTAGCCATTACTTTAAGTTAGGTGTCACTCTGTTAGTTTTATCCAATTCCATTCTAAATTGCAGCTCTTTTTCCTATTGACACTATTTAATATAACTATTTATTATTTATTGTTTGTTATGTGCTTAGGTTTAAGGTCCTTACATAAGAGAAATTAAACATGTACAAGATATACATAAATTCCTGTGTTATTAAAAAGAATGATTTAAATGTTAAATATTTTTGTATAAATGGATCTGTTAAACAAGTAATACATGCATGCTTATTTCAGAAGTAATTTTACTAAACAAACCAGTCATCATATGATCTTGGTGGCCATTTAAATAATTCTAAGGTGCGGATTTGTGAATTCAGATCTGTGTGTTCCAGAAAAGACTGTATACCATATTGGAGTAGGGCATGTAAAAATCACAAAATTTTGGAGTACGTTGGCTGTGTAGGCATTTTTCATGTCACTGTGAGGAGGAGCTGTCAACATATATGAAAATAATATAATTATATTTTGAAGTTAGCAATGCTGAATGTACAAAAAGTTCTCAACTTTACTTAAAAGAATAAGGTTTAGAAGTACCACACAGTGCACAGTTTAGTAGTGCAAGAAAAGCCTGGATCCAAATCTTTTCAAGACATTGATTGTATTTTACATAACAGAGGCTTGATGGAGATTGATTAAGACATTGATAAACACATTGATATGTGGTACATGTGCTAAGAATATATGCAAAAAGATTGCATTTAAAATGAGGCATAACTTTAAAAGAGCTAGAAACTACTAGGTTGACTGAGGCTATTGCAAAGGATGTTATGGAGCTGCAACAAGAAATACTGGAGCATGTTGCCAAACTAGTCACTATATCTAGTTACAGGCACCATTTCTTGATATGACAAGATCTCCATTGTACTGGATGGGCAGTTAGCATAGAAGATTAAGGCCCTAAGCTGTTAACAAACTGCTTCCTGTACACAAGTTACAGGGTTTGAGTTCTTCCATGTTCATTTCCCTACAGTATGACTATGGGCAAGTCACACAACCAGGCCATTTTCCCAGGTCGCTCATGAAACAGGACATATATACAATCAAGCTTACCAGTTTAACAAATGTATAAAATAAAACAAAATGAATGCTGATGACTGTTGGTTCAAAGAAAGGTTTTGTAGAAAGTATTGTAATAAGGGTCATCATGAAAGGAAGCATAAAGACAAGTGTGCTGAATTTCAAATGCAAAAGGGATGTAGTTAAAGCAGCTGCAGTACATAAAGTAGGCCCTGCAGACAGCACAGCTGAAGTAGAGATTGTAAAAGATAGTGAGTGTGCAGTACCATGTAGTCAATATGTATAACCTCATAATCTGTCAAGAAGTAGTTCTAGAGACGTGTCTATAACTTCGAAAGTGCTAGGAGTGAGGTTGAATATGGAACAGGATAAAGAATCAGCAGTGTATATTGTTTCTCTGAATGACTATCAAAAGCTATTTCTTTTTGCAAATAGTATTAGTAAGAAAAACAACTGTTCTGTTTAATCTTGTATATTGTGAGAAAACAACACTCAGGGGCCTGGTGAAGGTATCACTAAAATTCTGGAATGAAATATAAATACTAGGTCAAAGTGTGCAATGGCTGAGCAGGAGTACAGTTATTTGTCAGAGAATGAACATGTAACTGAAATTCAAGATGGGATATATCTAGGATCTCCACACAAGGACAACAAGGTGGCCACTGAAGGTCACCACAGAAAACATTTGTTGTTACCCAAATGCACAGGGTTAATACTACTTGTCTGGCAGTTGGCACACAGGATTAAGGAGCTGCTAATGGTCTATTTCCTGTGGTGCTGTGCTCCAAGGTTTGACTCCCTCAGCCTCTATAACCTAATCATGTAAATCCGAGCAAGTCACTTAACCAGACAACACTCTATGATTGAGTCTGAAAAGGGTCAATGCAGATGAGCTCGCTACCTGGGATAACAAACGCAAATAGAAATTATGATTATAAATACAAATATGCTATATTTCATCAACTATCAGAAATGTCCTGATGTTGAAATAAGTGTAAATGACTCTGAATGTTGTAACTTAATACTTACACTGATAGATTAATTCTTCAAACTTGAAAAAAAAAACAAAAAAAACAGTAACTCTTTCCAAGGAACTATGTAAACCTACAATTAAAATGAAGTCTGAGGAAGGCATACCCAGTTCTTAGAACAGGTTTAAATGGAGATCACATCAAAAACTGAAGAAGCAGAGCAATGCACTCTCCAGAAACCTATCGACATTTCCCAACAATACGAATGCAAAACACTATCACTCATTTGGTGGGACACTACCGATAATTCTACTCAAAGCCTACAACTGGAGAAAAGCTATAGATTTCATATTGTGAGAAATAGCAACTTTCCTCTGCAAGGATTCCCAAACATCATACAGGAAACCATATCAGCTCTTTCATAGTTTTCAGCAGCATCTGGAATTTGAATGAATGTCACTTAAGTTTGTAATGTTTCCCATTTCTTAAAAAATTTGTTGTTATTTATGTTCTATATACTAGTGAATGAAATTCTGCCAATTGAACAGTTCAGGGTCAGTAAGGATCCCTGGACTAGTCCACCTACCTGATTAACAAATAAAATATTGTCTTTCAAATTGCCAGCTCTGGTGGCATAAAGGGACAAAGCCCTGACAATGGCTCAGGTAACCTAGGTTCAGTTAGCAGCTTGGATGTCTCTTGGAGCTGGAATGCAGAGGATAGCTATGTCTATACTGGGGGAGTGGGGAGGACCAGAACTGTCCATTGCCATAATCTTCCAGAGGAAAGGTAGTCATGCAAAGGATGGCTCTGAAGTGGGCACTTACTAAGCTGTAAATGTGGTAGCCCTCATCATGAGTGCACAGCAGTGTGCACTCACACAGGGAATGCACTGACTCATGTTCATAGGTTCATAGGTGTTTACCAGACTAACAACCACAAGGGCCTTTTTAAGCCTAGCCATGCATCCCAAATCTCTGACAAATTCTGGTACCCTTGGTAAGTTTAAGCAGAGGCTTGGGAGATGAAACATTTGCAAGCAGAGGCCAGGGAGGTGAACCATTTACAGGTTGCCTATGTTCATTAGAGACATAGGTGCCAAACCAGGGATGAATTTCCTGTTCTCCATCCAATTCTCCAAGTTACACTTGAATTGGGTTAGGGAGGAATTCTGCTTCATGCAGATGAAGAGCCTGTTCCAGAGATGGGGTACTCTCTGGGATACATACCTGTCTCTCCAGCAGGTCCTATTTATATCACGGGCAAGGTTTAAGTCTTTAGAATGGGGAATTCTGGTGATGTTTATTTTGTGGATATGCAGGAGGTCCATCAGAGTGGGGTCTGACAATGTCCTGTATGCCAGGCATAGATCTCCCCTCAAAAGCCTGTAGGAGACAGAATACAGGGATAGAGCCTTGAGACAGTCTGTATAGGACATTTTACTTATGCCCTGTATTCTTTTAGTGAGGAACCCCTGTGGATGTTCCATTTATTAGATATGCCTGGTTAGGTGCATACCAAAGGGGGGACTGCACTGGGGATAGGTTTGATGAATGCCAAATGTATTGGAACAATGACTTCCTTGGACCTAGATACCATACATTTGTTTATAAATTGTGCAACATGGAATGATTTCCTCACTACTGCAGATACATGATGGTCAAAGGCTAGATTACTGTCTATGTGTGTCCCTAAGTCCCTGGTTACTGGATCAACTCTAAGGGGTGTTTTGTCAATATGATAGTTACTAGGGGTGGCTGACTTCCTAAAGGATACTCTTATGCATTTCTTGGCATTTAGTTTTAGTCCATGACTCTTTTGTCTTTGTCAGCCCTTCCTGGAGTACATTTGTATCAGTGTGAGAGTCAATGACAATTCCTAATTTGCAAATTTAGTCAGTCAGAGATAAATGACAATGGCCTTGACTTCAGAGAAGTAAATTCCAAAAAGGAGCGGTCCAAGGACCAATCCCTGAGGGACTCTACTTGTGATTGGCCTATTTGTAGACATGCACGCCCCAATTTTAATTTACTGGGTCCTATGTGTGAGCCAATTGGCTATCCATCGAGTGACATACAGGTTTGTACCAAACCTCTTGAGTTTGTCAACAATGCCTGAGTGCGGTATTGTATCAAATGCCTTGGCCAGGTCAAGGTATGGAGTGTGAACTATTTTGCCCTCATCCATTGCTTTGGTGACCTTCTCAAAGAAGTCTACTAGGTTGAGTAGGCATGATCTGCCCTTGATGAAAGCAAACTGGGTTGGGTCCAGTGTCTGGAGGTTTACTATATCATTATTGATCATTTCAATGATAATTCTTTCCATGGCTTTGCATATAAGACTAGTGAGACCTATGCGTCTGTAGTTTCCAGGTTTTGTAGATGGCCCACTTTTGTGCAAAGGGATGACTGTTGCTGTTCTACATTCATGAGACACAAAGCATGTTTGGAGGCTACACTTAAATAGCAATTCCAGTTGGGCTGATAGGTAATGTTTCACACTATTTAGAAGGCATCCTGGGATATTGTTTGGGCCATTGATGCAGTGATCTTGGCCTTAAAGGGAGCATTAAGAACCTGTTCCCTAGTAATAGCAGGGGAAGTTATATTTGATGGTATTTCTTGATGGAAGGTTGAGGGAGAGAGAGGGGTAAAGTCTGAGCTAAATTTGTAGACCAGTAGGTTTGCTATATCATCTGGCTAAGTATAGGTGGCTCCATTTACAATGAGCTCTGCACGCAACTGTGTATTGCCTTTGAGGTTGCGGAAACAGCTAAAGAATGTCTTGTGGCTATTCTTGGCCCAGAGGCCAAATTTAACTCAAATTTGACTTTGGTAGACTTTATTTGTCCTCTCAGTTGTTTGTTTAGTTTGATGAAATTGCTTTATCCTGCTGGGTGCTGCACCTCCTAATTTTTGTCATGAGTTTCTTCCTTCTGTTATACAGCCTATTGATTTTGTGATTCCACCAGGTTGGTTTGTTTTTTGAGTTAGTTCTGTATTTCTTCATGATGGTTACAGCTGCCTATATGCAGCTATTAACATGCTTGTATAGGGTTTCTGCGAACATTTCTGCATAGGCAGCAGTGTTCCCAGGGTTTACGGGGGCTTGGAATTTTGCCAGGTTATTACTTAATAGCAGGAGGTTAGCCTTAGAGTACTTACTGAATATTCCAGGGTTAGCTGGGAGTCCAGATTTTATTTTTACTTCAAAGGAGACCATTTTGTAGTCTGACCTTACTAGGAAAAACATTATAATGGGGGTGGGGGGTGCGGCATTCTCCCATATTACTGGGGACCAGATGCAATATACTTACACCCCTGGTTGGTGTATTGACAATCTGGTCCAGGGAGTTTGTGTTTACAGAATTCAGGAATCTCTGCGCCTGCACATTTGGTGTCTTATAGGATTCCCAGTTAATAGTGGGGTAATTAAAGTCACCCATGAATATGGCATTGGGTTGGATGGTAAGTGTGTCCAATAAATTTAAATACATGGTATGGGTTTCCTGGGTCATAGAGAGGGACCTATAGGTTGCAATGAAGTGGTATAAATTTTGCTTATGGTGATTTGAACATGGAGTAACTCAAGTGCATTATCCTGTTTGACCAGCCTTGAGGTATATTTATTTTTGATGTAAATCAAGACACTTCCACCTTTAGTCTCTGTCTGTGTAGTAGCTGGTCTAAATGTGTAGAAGGCATTATAATCTTGCACTGTTAATATGCTCTTTGTGGCTTTAAACCTTGTCTCAGTGACTGCTCAGATGTCAGCATTCTCTAGGGTGAAGAGAGTTTCTAGAGAGTGGAGTTTCTTGCTAAGACTCCTAGCACTGAGCAGTATTACATTTAGATTTTCTTGGTTTTGATTTGCTATGTTGTAAGTACTTTCAGTTTGGCATTCCCTAAAAAAGGCACTATGGGGGAAGACAATTTTTTAGCTAATATTCAAAAGCCTAGAGGTGATAGGTGCAGATCATCATTGGCAAAGCAGCATGGTCTGTTGACCATCTCCTTCCATGCTGACAAATATTGCATCCCCTTAGAATGATGCCAGAAACTAAGCCAATTATCATACCAGCCTGGGACACATATTCCAAGACCTCCATGATGTCTCTCTTCATATAGTCTAGGGAGGTATGTCTCAGGTCATTTACTCCCACGTGGACTATGACTAAGTCATACTATACTTGTGGTCTACTGACCTGAGTGCATGCGTAATGTGGCAGATCCTAGCCCCTGATAAGCAACTGACCATGACTTTCTCCTTACTCAGCCTGGTGACAGGGACATCAGTGTGTCTCATAATGGAGTCTCCAATGACCAGAATGTTAGATTGTTTGGTGGTTTGCCTTATGGGCTTAGAAGTAGAGGCTACATGAGATGTGGCTGTATGTGTTGATGTGGGTGTTATTTTGAAAAATTGCGTTCGGGGCTGCTGATGGTATTTGTTATGTGTACTTCATCTAGAAGATCTTTGGGGTTTAGGAAGGATACATTTAAGTGCCTCAGCATATGTGGGTCTATACGTCTGCTTTGAATTGTGTGTGATGGATGCAGCGTGTGTACTACTGACAACCTTACTGACTCTAGGACTACTTTTATGTGAGAGCTTTGCCTTCAGTGACATTGTATAAATACATCTCTCACATACCATATCTGTTTGAGAATTAACCGGTTGTCAGTAAACATGAGGCAATTTCTACATTGCCTCAGGATGCCCATATCCACCAAGCTGGTAACAGAGATAGTGGGAAAGTTTGTATCCCTGGCAACAGACCCTTTTTTGTTGATTAGAGGGTTGGAGTAAGAATATAAAACAATATCAGGAGTATCCAGTCTGCAACTCTAGGGACAGTGCTTATCACTACAAACTTGTTGTCCTGTGCACAACTAGGTATTTGAAAAATTTTCAGTCGTGCTTTTACAGGAAAAATGTTGCTCAAGGTGTCTGCGTCTATGCAGGGCACTGGCAAACACTTGAGGTGAAACTAATAAGTAGACACTGAAAATTTAAGGATGAAGTATTTTGGCAAATATTCTGAAGTCAGAAACAAATCAAGCAGTACTTATTAAAAACAAAGAATTAGCTTGTCAAGAATGATGAAAAGAGGGGAGTTGTGTGAATGGCTACTGCCTGACTGCTACTAGAGCTGGTCTCAGCACAGCTTCTCTCTGCTGGGATATAAAGCTCCTTTGCTTCTTCACTCACCAGAAGCAAAACATTAGCACTAATCTCAAGACTAGTAGGAGGCCATAGCCTGTTTGGTGATCCACAGTCTTGTCTCAGATGATACAACGGTCAGTAGTCTTGTTGTAGCCTTTACCTGGTAGATGCCTTGAATAGCAACCAGACCAGTCATGAACATCAAGCACAGACGCTCACTTCCCAACCAGAAACAGTCAGGAATCAATGCACTCTGCTCCTTCTCTCACCAGGAGCAGAATATAAGCACAAATTCCAAGCTGTCACCTATGAAGCAGTTATTAGGTTTTCTAGTGATCATCAGTCTCCAAGAAATAATGTCCCTGTGCTGCTCCTCTCACCAGGAGAAAACAAATCACAATATGCAAAATAGAAGAAGGCAGTAAAGTAATACAAAATTCAAGAAAGCAAAAGCAAACTAACCTTTCCCTCACAGCAAGTTGTGGCAGAGTCTGGGTGAGCTTTTTCCAGTAAAAAAAAAAGAATTCCATATTCCTACCCATACACCCTCATTGCTGAGATGTCATCAAGGGCACAGAACACCCTCATGGCTGCCTGAATGACAGCCTCTGTCAGTTCTCACCCCCTTCTGGGAAGTCCCTCTCCAGCACACGGTGATAGTGCTAAAATATTATTCCCATTCCATAGATCAAACAGAGAATACACAGATTGGTTTTACTGTAAAAATGACTTTTTATGTAATAACAATGAACTACCCATCACCATTTAAATTACTTCCCAGATTATGTGACTGGATCCCAAAATACCATAACAATAATTTTTTCCAATATAAACCTTAAAAAAGTACTGCTCATTACTAATACTTTATAAAAACAATGTCATAAAACATAAGTTGTGTACAAGATAATGATTAGTATGCCATGAGGTAATCAAGAGTTCCGTGGTCCATCCAGTGTGTAAGTATTAGAATACCTTTAATTTAGCATTTAACCTTAACTATATCACTGACTCCATCTAGTGGATAGGAACTAAAGCAGCTATCATCCAATATTTTTGTTTTTTGCTCCTGTGGAATAGACTATTGTCTGCCACTGGTGCCTCTTCTTTGGCTCATTTAGTAATTTTCATTTAAACCTGTTTTAAATAAAGCCCCAGTGTTTATAATCTACCCTTTTTTCATTCTTTTTTAACAGTCCATCACGTTGTGCTTTACTAAGTGTATCTCATTTTATTATGTTGCTGCACATAAAAACAAAATTGACATTGGATGTGTTAAGTATTTAAATAAAGCACTTCTGTCATGTTTGCATCTTCTGTCATTTAGATGTACTGAAATGTACGCCCTTAACGTACAAGATGTCTGATCTACATAAAAAGAGCTTCAGGTGCACAGTGCTAGGTAAATGACCTACTAGGCTCTACAGGTAACCAGATTTTAATCAGAAAGTGTGCAATGTATTAACGTTTCAGAATTATGTTGTCTTCATTAAATGCTTACAATATACACAATAACCATATGTCTGGCTACCTGTTAGTCTTTGGAACACTAAGACCTTTGCACTTGGTCCTTGTTTGTAACAATTAAAATACCCCCATTTTAAATTTCTGTAGCTAAATTTATATAACTCTTAGAAGAAAGAGAGTGAAATATTATTGATTAACAAGGCAGACTAGTGTTTACTAATAACTTGATTTATTTTGCAGTGCCTACCTTAAGTAGTTGTATGTTCCTACCACAAGAAGTGTAAATCTGCTGCTGTCTTCCCTCATTGTATTTCTGTCTCTATTTGATATTGTAAAAGTTGAACTCTTGGCATGGATCTTATTTCTTTCCCTATGGCTAAATTCAGATCCAGTCTTAAGAATATATTAAAACCCCATGAAATGTGATTTGGGGATGTTTCTCACAACATGGATGGGATGACAGGTATCCAATGCCAAAATGTATTTTTAAAAATGTTTTTGGCATATCATTTATCTTCATCGAGTGCTTTGGTCACCATAAGTTAAAAAAAATGAAGGTGAATGTCAAAGGAAAAACTTTAAAGACCAATTCACGTAAGGTTCAAGTATGGCACCCTTTATTACTTGCAGCAAGGAGACAAAGCATGCAGATACAGGATTTGTCTAAATTACTAGTGAACAGCATGCTACTTTTATACAATTCTATGAAATGTTACTATTTTATTGTTGACGTAGTTAGACACAGCTTTCTGTATTACTCTACAGAAAATGTTACTTAGATTTTCTGCTGACATGACTGGATTATTGTTGATTTACAAAAACATTTGAGAAAAACAGCCTGGCCTTGGGGCTTATTTTTAGCCCACCACAATCTTTTTAATTTTTCAGTTGTGCAGTTCTAATATATATGTGTTACATTTTACCTAGATTCGAGCTTAGGTACAAGTAATGCTAACTACGGTTTATACTTTCAAGCAGCCTTTGTTTTCATTATCAGTAGCTTCAGCAGCTGTGTACTTTTTCATGGCATAAGCAGAAAATCAATAACTCTTTGTTAAGTCTCATGACACTAGTAGAAATGAAACACTTCTTATTATTTTCATGACATTAGTAGAAATCAAATGCTTCTTATTAATTTTCATGGCATAAGCAGATCATAGCTGCGCATATTTTCATGACATAAACAGGATTGGAATGTCTCTAGTAGCTGTGCAGATTCATGCAGTGTGAACAGAATAAATGTATTAACCCTTTTAAACCTCGAAAGTACTAAGCATGCATATTACTAAAACATATTTTTCTAAAAGTGAACAATTCTGCCTTAATACTAAACCTGATACTGAATGTATTCTCATTAAAGTAATGGTTAAATAAATGCAAAACTAAGCGATTGTCAATAGTCATCTAAGTATCTGTGCCACTTGTATATTTTCCATAGGATTAAGTTCTTACTACCATCATATATGTACTTGTATTCAGAGTAGTCCACGAAGAGGTCTACATAGATTGGTGTGAAGGTCACCACATTGCTGTTTCTTTGAGCTGTAAAAACAATCTTTTTTAAAATGGAAGACATTATGTTCCAAACAACTTATGTGAGTTGTCAAATAAAAATCACTAAAGACAAAGGTGTACAAGCCCGATCACTCTAGCCAGTATTCAATATTTTATGAATATGGGGGCATGGTGATATATAATACAGTCCCAACCAAAGTGTAGAAATACCACTGCCATTCAGCATGAATTTCTAAAATTTCTGACACAAGATTAACAAAATCTGTAGTGCTGTTTCTTCTAAAAGGAATCAGAGGTAACAATGGTTTGAGACAACATTCTAAAAACCCAAATAGTTTTCAGTGAAGGAATCCCCTGCCTGAAACAACTGAGTGGACTAGGCATTATTGCTTATATTTATGAATGTTGGGTAAGATATAAAAATCTGGGATTTAGATTTAGAAACCATTAGTTCATTTCTTAAATAATACTTTGTTCCTCCAAACATTTCAAAAATGCATCAAACTGTTCCTAAAATTGTTTGGTAGAGTTACTGGGTAGTTTACTGTAAAACGTAGGGGTAAGCAATTGTTGTTAGTCCTCACCATCATACATAAACCTGTCCTGTGCTACTAACCTGCACTGTTTATCAACCTTGGTAACTACTAGCAACTGGCCATTGCTTAGTTTAAGTAATGCTGACTTTTCTAGAGACTTTATGTACCCCCATTTTAAAAATATTTGAAGCATTAAAATGTAAATCTTTCACAAGCAGTTCTTTAAACACCCGTATCCCTGACAGAAAATGGGTTGGAAATGTTGAAGGTTGGAATTTAAATTTAATCCCATCAAATGTCCCATCCTCATTCAATATTCCTCTTATCATGAAATTGCACTTTCAAGCTAAGAAAATGATAAAAAGCTTTCATATCTGTCACTGTAAAGTAACTCTTCCTTTGGCATGAGCCGCTGCTTATTAAGTATTTTTATTTGGTTGGTTTGTCTGATGGCCAAGTGGTCAGATATCTGCCTAATGAGCTAGTTTGATAAAGGAGGTTGCTATGGTCAAGATTTTCTCTTGTCTTGGTAGCAATGACATCAGAGTTCATGATACTAGTCCAGTAGAGGATGAACAAAACCTCTGACTGGTATCATAGGAGCTTTCTCCAAAGAAAAAAGCAGACCACACACAAAAAAACAAAAAAAACAAATCATAAGTTGTTTGCTTTGTTTTTCATAAACACTTGTTTTAGGACAACTGACTTACACAAAATGCTCGAAATCCTCTTTATTCTCCTTAGGAACTTGACTTAGTTAAGGAGGTGTAGTGAATGCTGACACTGGTACACATACAAGGATGTTTATGTGTCTATGGACACCCAGCTGATGCATGAATTTTCTCTCTCTCTAGTTTGAGCACCAGTTAATAGTACAAAAATTCTTGCAGGTCTAGAAAGTATTTTTTTCAAATGTATATCATTTGTTGCCCATCTTAAAATGAGACACAACAATAAATAACCTAACATGGTACTAAAAATCAACAGTTTGTATTCTAAACATAGCAAGACATGTCCTACAGAAAAAAGGATCTGCTGGTCACTGTTAAAATAAAATCAGCATCTTTTTTTGTAAAAAGCACAATAACTCATCTTGCTAGTAATAAAAGTAAGGGTTTCTCAGTCTTGCTTCTCCTTGAACATTATGGACATACTGAAATCAACTAAGAAGTAAAAACAGAGCATGTCTAACTACTGATACATGGAATTTTCCTTTAAATGGTGGTGTTTACTATGGTTTTGTATATTGCAAAATGTTTGCCCTCTGTTTATTTCTTTGCATCTAGTTACACTCCTTTGCATTGTATTCAAATGCATAGTCATTAAGATATACTATTATAGCAATAACCCACGACTGGGTGTGGGTAATGTGGGATTTACCCACGGTTGGCGTGGTTTGGTCCCGGGGGACCAAACAAAGACAACCGTGGGTAAATCCATTACCACCAGAAGTGGGTTATTATATTACTATGACATTATTTAAGAAAAGAAATAATTACTTTTCTTAAATAATGGCATTGTATAATGCCTCTTTACTGCCCTTCCGCAGCTGTCTGGTATCCGCGGCAGTTCTGATGTACTGCACATGCCTACACAGTACATCAGAGCTGTGGCCAAAAGCAATGGAGAAAGCAAGATCTCCGTTGCTTTTTACTGTTTCGCTATATTAAATGGGTTGAACATAGCGAGACAGCTTTAAAATAAGCAACAGAGATGTCCGTTGCTTATTTTAAAGCTGTCTCGCTATGTTAAACCCTGCTTATTTTAAAGCTGTCTCGCTATGTTAAACCCATTTAACATAGCGAAATAGTAAAAAGCAACGGAGATCTTGCTTTCTCCGTTGCTTTTTTTTTTAAACCTGTCTCGCTATGTTAAATGGGTTTAACATAGTGAGACAGCTTTAAAAAAAGCAACAGAGATCTCCGTTGCTTTTTTTAAACCTGTGTCGCTATGTTAAACTATTTTAACATAGCGAGACAGTGTTTTAAAAGAGACTTATACTAATGGAAAAAGTCCGGGCGACTGGACCTTTTTCCATCAGTATAAGTCGATTTACAACGTGCACGCTGGCCAATCAGCGTGCACGTTTTGGAATATTAATGGTGGGTCATGGTATAATATACCTGTGTTTCTATTACCTGTGTTTGCATCTTTAAATTACCCCCCACCATGGGTTAATATGTCAGCCCAGTTGGACTATCCCAGTAAATAAAAGCAAGTAAATAAATAAATGCACTGTTCCTAAGTGTGATTTTCCATGGAGGAGTAAGCAAATACTGGTCACTGCTCAGTCACACACAGACTGTGGTGATGCTCTGTTGAATGCAAGCTAATTTGTACCCAGCTTACCTTTAAACACAGACAACTATACAACCCTTAAAGCGCAGAATAGCTAAGCATAACTGTTTTTTTTTTCCCATAGCTTGCCTTAATGTCACCAGATCCCATCAATTCTAAGAATCTCTACAGCTTTAGAAGCTCTTCACTTGCTAAGGTCATGGCTTGTGCTATCAATCTCCATAATGTCACAGAAGAAACTATTCTTGGCAGAAAAGCATAGCTCTGGTGTTTACCTTGATGGGTTTGTGCTTGTCAGTGGTTGTCAGATTCCGAAGTAAAGGCAAATACAGCAGTGGCAAACATACTGATACATTTAAGTGCAAGCAAACAGCAGCTGAGGGAAAATCTGCAATTTGTAGAAACCATTCTTCTTTCTGTTATATTTGATACACAGAGAACTACAAATCAACATTTCATCAATTTATCTTGTCCTGTAAAAGGTGATAATCAGCAGTGCTGTTATTAATGTGTTTCCCTGTTGAATTCTGATGTCCAACTGTTTAATTCATTTGCAATCATTCTGTATTAGTGAATGCAGAGCTACAAATATATGCCTGTCCACGGACTGTTGTCACTGACTACTGCATACCTTAATGGCATTTATTCTTCACAGTCAAGTACTACAAGTTATGCAAAATGCGTTATAGCAGCCAATATCTTCGTATACAATCATGAATCTGTAACTTAAATACAGAAGTCCAGGAAGAGCAAATCGAATAATTCACACAGAGCGTGTCTCAACACTATAACAGCTTATTGTAGACTGCCACATTGTCACACAACACACACAGTTCCTGTTATGATAAACTTCCTCTCAGATGTACACAGCAGTTACTGTAACCATATATCTCCTCCCTGTTACCGTGCAAATAACTACATTTCATTCAGTTATAGATAGTGTACAAAATGTCCTAGCATATGTGTCATGTGAAATACCATTCATGAAAAGTAAAATTCAATATGCATACTCACTTTAGTTCAGATAAATGCAATGTATATGCTTAATTGCTTTTACTTATCAGTATTTAAAACTATCATTCCCACAAATAACACTGACCAGATTTATCAGTCTCTGAATTACTAGTAGGTGGGCATGATTTCAAGCTACATAATTGTACTGATATTTTCTAGCCATTGTCCTGCAGATTATGTCAGACTCAAAAGGTTTTGGCTTCATGTCATTAACTCAAGTTAACAGCAACAGTGGTGATACTATGATCTGAGATAATTTGTAGATTATTCTGAATTACTTAATCTCTGCAGCATTCTCTACTTCTCGGCATTGTGTTGTTTCTACAGCTTTTCTCTGTTTCTTCTATAGATCTTATTATCCTGGTCTGATATCCAGATTTGTTTTTCAAAATATTGTACCTTCTGTTATCTCATTACTCATTTGTTTGCCTGGCACTTGTATGCTTTCTCTCCTCCCTTCTTTTAGTAAAGAGAGATTCTTTGCTATTCTATATTTTGCATGAAACAATGAATAAATAGTAGATTGCTTGCTTCCTGGCATTATCAGTAAGAATGAACTCAGTAGTTTTGATACAAGATGTCTAGCAATTAGAAACTCTTCTAGGGATTGTTCTGTTAACTGTAATCTTACATTTTAAGACGGATGCATAACAGCCTCTGATATTGGAAGGTTTAATTTTTTTGTTAGATTGTTTTTACCTTCTATACCATAATGCCATAATCTCCATCTGTCTATTGCTCTGAGGGTGTCTGATACTTGAGGTCACATGTTTAAACTCCCATAGCTTCTAAAATGAGTGAAATTCATGACTCACAAATTATGGTCTATTGTCAACGATTACTTCTTCTGATATCCTATGTCTCAAAAAGTGGACTTAATGACAATTGCTAACATGTAATTTGTTGATAGTTTCAACTGTATAATTGCAAAAAAAGTATAATAATGCTTAACACACAGTAAATATATACATGTTCTTGCTTACATGAGCCTTCACCAGCTTTCTTTCATGACAGAGGCAACATTTCAGAATGGATGAGTTCCTCTTTCTGGTTTAGATTTCTGTATAGATTGCAGACTTCACAGTTTCTGACCAGTTGTTCTATTTGCTCTGTCATGCTAGATCAACATAGACTATCACACATGCATTCTTTGCATTTCTCCATGCCCATATGTGATGCATGTATTCTTCTAAGCCCATCTTAGCTGCAAAGGAAATATTACTCTCCCCCAGATTCAGCAAACTTCCATGCAAGAATAGCTTATTCTTTCATGGAAGGGACCATTCCTGTGCAGCACGGCAGCACGCCATGCATATTCATGAAGGCGCGCTGCCGTGCACTAATACGGACACAGTTCTGTGTGAGAGTGCAGGGGGCATGTACAAGAGCAGAGCACTCACAATGCACATGCCCCCTGCACTCCAGAATTGCCATTTGGAAATTCAAAATTAGAGAGGATGCATACCTCTCAACCTCGTAGAGCACAACAGATGGACAAATGTTGGGGGGACAAATAGGAAATCAGATTTTAAATATAGCCCATACAAACTTAGAAACTTGATAGAATAACAGGTTTCACATTAGCATGACTTTACCCTTGATGTGGAGTCTGAAATGAATTGTCCATCAGTAGTAAACTCATGCTAATGCTAAACCTGTCATCCCAGTAAAATGAGAAAACAATTAAATTACATGTATTTTTTTTTTCGTGCCGCAACAACGTTTAAGCATAGCTGACTGTGTGGGCGCTTTGCGCACCTGTGCTTAGCATAGCTTAAATATCTGAAGGAGTTAAATAGGAAAATATCAGCTAAGCAAGAATTCTGAAATAATGTAGCAGTTAGAACTGCAGCTTTGTATACAGGCATTCATGGTTTGCGTCCCACGGAAGTCTTCTCACTTTTACATATGTAAGCAGTTGAAAAAGTCATATGTTGTAATAAATGAGGTAGTAAATAATATTTATCACTCAGGATAGTGTAGCAGAACCAAAAACAAGGTGTAAGTCCAGAAAAGACATGAAACCCCCATATAAATACAAGTGCCCCATACAGTATAGTAACACAAGAATAAATGTAATGAAAGCACATAGAGGGATGTCAGGGAAGGTAAACATAAAAGTATAATATGTCAGGAAATATGAATTGATCCCATAAAGCTGATAGTCTATAAAATAAAACTTAAGCAATGCTAAGCATTGCACAGCTTTGCATACCGGGTGTAAGCATTGATGAAATATGAATGCTAAGCAATGAGTAGCCTAGCTAAGTGGATTTGCCCATTTGTAAGCTTAGCTTAGCTCAGCATATTCAAAACCATCCAATCACGGCAAAGGTTGGGAAATCGGACGTATTTAACCCTCACAGGCATAAATACAGCTCATAAGCAGTTGTAGCTTCCCACTGTAGGCAGTATGGCTGATGTTGGAGAGAGTATGCGCTTTTGGGTGCAGTGCTGGGGCATACAGGAGTCCAAGGTCATGGTAGGAATCCTTGTTAAAAACCATGGTGTGAGACTGCTTCAGGACCAGTACCAGGGCTCTCAATACAAAGTGGAGGCCTGGGAAAGTCTCACCCATGATCTCACCAGTACCACTGTCGTCCCTTGGAGTGGTGAGCAGGTCTGGCACCACTATGATGACTTGAAGCGGAGGAAGAGGGAGCTCTTGGACCAGTGGGTCCAAGAAGCACGACAGAGGAATGATGTCCCAGGTATGTGTAAATATTCATATCAATAACTATTTACCAAAGTCCAGCCTGTGAATGTGATGGATAGGTATGCATAAATGTTTCTCTATCTTCTTTACAGCTCCAGATGAGCGGGCTATGAACCAGGAAGCACATGCAAGCAGGTTGCAAAGGGTGCGTTGCGAGGCTGGTGAGTAACAATCTAGCTTGTAGTATTCATACCAAATAAATATAAAGGAGTAGAATGTCACCTTGCAGTATTAAAATGGGTATGGTTTGTACTGAATAAACCAACAATGTTACATTTGTTGTTGTTCTTGACCTGGTTAGGGGTCGCCACAGCGGAACTCTGGTCCACTAATGATTGGCAGTATATTTTTACAGTGCCAAGGTGCCAGCTCATTGCCCAACCTTTAGCAAAGGCATGCCCATTCACACATGTCTTTTGAATGCCACTCGACCACAGGGAGGACATGCAGACTCCACACAGAAGGCTCTCCAGCCAAGATAGTCTCATATAGGTTATATATCAATAAAAATGTAACCGTCTGTCAATAAAATTCAAAACCCTGGACTGTTTGTGTTTACTCTGGTATTGTATGAATTGAAATGTGTACAGGTTATGCACAGCAACTATTCTGAAAGCATTAAACAATCAAGTCGCATCTGACAAAGTTAGTGCCTCTGTAAGACACGATATTAACTGATATGAAATGTTTCATGCACCAAGATCTGATATCTGAATTGTAATGTTGTGTTAACCACTGTTTTCCACACTGTGCTATGTCAAAAGGTATGTATAGGAATGTATGTATAAGAATGTCATAATTACAAGGTCAGATTATACAACCAAGAGAGAATTAGACAGAAAACATTCAAGGAAATGGCAGCAGTTTCTCAATCGCTCATTCTGATGAAACACAAACTTGTGTTTTTAGCATAAAAAACAGCCACAGTTCGAATCCCGGGAGTGGTAGCAAGCTGTATGCATAATTTCACCTAGGATTTTATGAATATGTGTAGAAACAGTCAGGTAGTGTTAACAGAAATTTCCTCCACAGGTAAGAGAAGGTATAAAGTAGCTATAAGAAGGCTGTAGTTATACTGTGTCCAACACCCAAGGTCCAACCCCAAGGTTGCAAATGACAGCAAGAGAATTACACACACCAAGTGGTCTCCCCCAAGAAATGTTCAAAAGTGTTATGCTGTCACAGCTACTGGTCCCTGCTGCCAACAACCAGGGTGACTGATAGAAATCAAGGCAGAGTATGGCAGTAGCACACACACACACACACACACACACACACACACACACACACACACACACACACACACACACACACACACACAGTATGAGTGCACATATGTAACCCTGACTATGTGAATATGGGTAGAAACAGTCAGGTAGTGTCAACAGAAATTTCCTCCACAGATCTTCCAGGTAAGAGAAGCTATAAAGTAGCTATAAGAAGGCTGTAATTATACACTGTGTACAAACATACCACTGCCCAACCCAAGGCCATAGGTTATTTTAATAATACTTGTAGAGTAATGATTAGCGCAATGATCATTAAAGCTGTGATCACTGCAAGAATCTAAATTTGTTAATTGACATCTCTCTCTCTCCCACCTTATCATCACCAATAATCTAAACACATAAATGAATGGGTATGTTGTCCCCCAAACCTACCATTGGGACATGTGTTCTATCGTTCTACAAATGTTGAAATGTTTTCCAATTAATGTTCCTCATTCAAATACTATTATTGGTGGTCTGTTGCTATCAATGTAACCTGCATGCCGGTGTAATGCCCACTGTGGTTCCATATATGCATGAGTTCTGTTTGCTATGCAAATGTTCCAAATCTGTTGTTTTGGGTTAATGGGAATACTTATGCATGCTGTTATAACTAATCCTGGAATGTGTTTACCATTACTAACCAACATATGTTCTAAAACTGCAACAGCATAGTGCATCTGGGAAGGCTGATCCCAGTGGATCCACCTCTCCTGCCTCATCTGGCAATGGCACTCGGCCCCAGCATATCTGGGACCCACCCCGGGACATCCTCATTTGCTGGTCCTGCACCACCTTTGGGTGTAACTGCTCAGGGGATGGGGCTCATACTCTCTTGAGTGCAGACACAGACAGGATCCTGTCACCTGAAGCCAGGTCCGAGGTCTTGTGCATAATGAGCTCAGCAAGGAAATGGGAGGTCTGCTATGCCAGCTAGAGGGCTGTGTGGTGCATTTAGAGGGCCGGCCTGCCCCTCCTGCTCAGTTCCCAGCACAGCCACCTTTGGGGCCATGAAGGTACAGTGGTGACTGTCCATGTGTGAGGACCTCAGTCCCACTGTATCCATTTGGGGGCTCATGTGCTTCTGATTGCCAAACACCCCTCCCCATCAAAGGTGTTTACCCCCCCACATGTATCATATACTGCCCCTGTATGCTGTTTTGTCTGTCTTCCTACCCAACATACCTCGCCAAATATACCTACTATCCTTCCCCAACATCCCACTCTCACCTTAGAAAAAAAAAGAGCAATCTGTTCCCCCCAAAAAATGTTACCCCATACACAGCTGTCCATTTTGCAAGTCTCCACTGGACATATGTAATCTGGTCTAATTGGCTTCATAACACGTTATTGTTGTCCTCACCCCTCTCTCAGGGGTTTGAGTGCCCAAATTTATCTCCAAATTCAGCATATATGCACAGCTATAGAAGAAATGGACAACTATGGACCTTTCCTACACCCATTCTGCATGTCTCTAGCTATCTTTCATATTGTTTTTCCCTCTTCGTGCCCCCTTTTTCACCACTTTCCTATCAGCCCCTTTTTTTCTTTTAAAGAAATTAACATGGGGTAAGTGGGAGTAAGCAGTAGTAAGTGGGAGTAAGCCTGTTTGCACAGAGCTAAGCGATGCCTACACAGATTAAGCACTTTCAAGGCTGTCTGTCACCATAGTTAACCGGAAGTTAGCATTGCTTACCACCAGGCAAACCTACACAAACCCACTTACAACTGCTTAAAAGTGCCTTAATCCCTCTGTATCCAACAGCTGTTGTTCTTCCCAGCAAAAAAATAGTCATCCCTTGCAAGTCTTGAACCCAGGACCCTACACACCATAACCACAGCAATTTACCACTAAGCCATCTGAGCTGTAGGTATGGCTGATGTTTTTTCAAGCATATCATTCAGTAGAGTCATTCAACAGTACGGAAAAGTTTTGTTAACATTAGTCAAGTTTTGTACATATATATAAATGTATATGTGAATGGAAATGCATATATATATATATATATATATATATATATATATATATATATATATAAACATTAATACATAATATATGTAGAGATATACATATAAAATATAC